>NC_081427.1:72718834-72843834 GCF_949786415.1 Peromyscus eremicus
ACAAGGTCCACCTAAAATCTTTGCATGAAAGTAAATTTTTCTCTAGACTGTATGATTGCTTGAAATATTATGGGATTGGTGCTCGGAGACAAACATATCTCTGAGGTTCTATATGGCTACTGAGTTCTTGTCTTTTAGGCACAGAATCATCTCCCTATGCTCTAGTATAAACTATGTACATTATTCTTGAAGTGTTTCACCCAGTCATCTTACTGAGTCTGTTGATAAGCATTTTAAGCTACTTAAACAAGACACATGTGATATGAATAATTTGAGATAGAACAATCTATTTAATTCACAAAACAGAAGTTATATCTCCGCAGTATGCTTCTGTACTTCAGAGCATGCTCCCCACTTTCATCAAACACATACCTGCAGAGACTCGGGGACAGTCAGGCAGCATGGACTCCACAGATGTGTCCAATGGTTCTGAGCTGGAGACCCAGTTGCAACAGTTCTGTAATGTAACAGATACAATGTTGACTACATAGTATTGAAAGAACCACATTTTTAAGTTAAAGAGATAAATTTGTCCTATAAAACAAATCACTAGAAGGGTATTTATTTTCCATTGATTTTTAATTATTTTCTTACATAAACAGTCACTAATTATTAATGACTGTGGAAAAATTTACCTTTTCTAATTCAGCTAATAATCTGTGTTGATGCAAAGATACATAACCTGTAAAGTATAATCTGATATATTTTTAAGAAAAGTTATATGTGAAGGAAAAAAGCCTTAAATTTGGCCCACACTCCCTTTTAATTTTTACTCTGACCCACATCAATGAAGGGTATATCAAAATTACACACAAATACAGTCTGGAGAACTGTAGCCATTTTTGAGGACACAAAACTTTAATATTAATGCTCACTCTCTCAGATAATGATGATGTGCAACTCAGATAAATGAAATAACATTCTATTTCTTCTATAAACTTAAATATATAGATCTAAATTCTGGTTTAAAAGATGTGATTATATGGATTTAAAAATACTCAAAACACAGATATACACACAAAGAATCTCCACAGACAGATGCTATTTTAAAAGAAGCCCTTCCATCAGTCATGCTGGAGAAATGGGTGACTGCTCTCCTGGTAAGCAGTGTGCATTGTGTGTTTTAGATGCTTGCTGCCTTGGCTGTGCACCATGGAACCCGTTCTCACTGAGGACGGGTCCTTGACTGGTAGATCAAGTGTCTTATTGTATTTCCTTAATTCATTCTGTCTGGAAGAAGATGTCAGCTGTGTTGCAGTGAGGAGAAAAATTCAAAGGCCCCAGTCCCCACCAATAAAGGCCGAGGAATGGCTTTTGAATAGATTTGTCAAGGCAACCCTACTGTTCTGGGACCAGAGCGAGCAGGGATAACATAAAGGAAGGGTTTGCTGTATGAGATTACAGACGGAAGCTCACAAAGCATGGCAGATTTTTGTAAGAAACAGTGGATCAATGAAACTATTGAACTGGGTTGGAAAAAAAACCCATGAAAACAAACACATCTAGTAATGTTCTTAAATGCTTTCACTCCTTTTATATTTAAAACAGATAAAATATTAGTATTTTTCATGTATGACAAAAGCTTGATGGTTTGAAATGGATATATATTCTATAATGTGCATTTCTAATCTTAATTAGCAGCTGAATGTAAAATTACACAATGTAAGAGAAGTAGAAATTATAAAAGAAACAGGGTTTTTAGAAGATATTTCGTACATTTGAAATAAGCAAAATTAATATTACCATTGATAGACTACCACATCAGAGAATTCTAGATAATGCAGAAGATTAGCACACAATTAGCCAGCTTTTATATACAATGTGACACTCGCTTGTAAGAAATAAGTATTCTCTAAAGCAGTGTCAAGATATGTAAATGGATGATTTGTTTTATCATTCATCACAGCCCCTAATAAATTCAAAAATCATGACTTCTATAGGTACTAAAAATAGGCTCCCAATGATACAGGGAGATAGCTTCAATGAAGAATGACTTTCTCTTTCTCTCCCCTTTTCTTAAGCAATTCAGTCTTTTCAATGACAGCAATTAGCACTACCAACAGACAGGCAGCGATTAGGTATATATTTTAATTATTATTCATCCTACTAGTGCCTCCAAATCTGATGAAAGTTGGCTATTACCCAGGTGATATGCCAGTCTTAATACTGATCACCTACATCTCATACATGCAGAACTATGCCTTACACAATTTTCTAGTATTAATAAAAGTGACTGCACATTATAATCTGTAGATAATTAGTCATTTTTTAAACTCACTTTGACTTTTAAAAGCTGAACCAAATGAACTTTTTGTCCATTTTAAAAGAAGATCATCTTTGGCTCAAATATTGAAACAAAAATACAGGCTACCATTTATGATTCTGAAATTTTAGTTCCATCTCAGCACATGCTGAAAGCTTTCATCTTTCCTGAAAAATTAGGGACAAGTGAAGTGGCCTGTGCTTAAAAGTGAAGATGCCAGATGTCTTGTGTAACAAACACCTACACAGGATTGGAAACGATGGAAACCAAGCTGGAAGGGTGTGCGTGCGTGCGTGCGTGCGTGCGGCGTGCGTGCGTGCGTGCATGCATGCACGTGATTCTTCATGTGGCATTTTAGTTCCACTAGGGAAAGTATAGAGGAAGCAGGTTAAAAATGTTTGCTATATAAAAAAGTGAAATACAATGAAATATGTAAACAAAGATGTACAGAGATTATAATGGAACTTACCTGCTTGAACTCCATCGTCTCACATGTACCTCCCTGAGATGTGTTTCTATGGCTTAAAAACCAAATTTCTTCCAAATTGTTCTACTGTTTACCTCTCCCTCTCCTTAATTCCCCAACTGGCCTCTATTCCAGTTCTTCACAGAGGATGAGGTATCATGGTGGCCACAATCTAGGAAAATTACCTGCATTTCAGACATAGTAATGTTATTGGCCTCCAAGATCTTATTCTCTGATGCATAGAGTAGTCAAGAAGGGGAGTTAGAGCAGAGGCACCTCAGTGCTGCACAGAGACCCATGCAGCAGGGGAGTTAGAGCAGAGGGACCTCAGTGCTGCATAGAGACCCACGCAGCACCCTAAGTAAAGCCAGGAGTCCTTGACCAGAGGCAAGATATTGGAATGGATCACTTAACTAGCATTTCTGTGTCCACAGGAAAAATGAAGGCAATATAATGAATGTTTACTAAAGCTAAGTGTTTCAATGTAAAAGGTTTCTTATGCCGAGATTATGACCTTGCAGATTTTTGTGTTTATAAATTTTCCTTTGTAAAATCTATACCTTGGGGACCAGTCACAGGAACGGGAAGTGTCTAATGGCTACAGTACTGAGTGACATGCTTTGACTTGTGCCAAGGTGGATGACATTTGAGTAGACATGGAATTAAGTTTTGTTTTTATCTTGTTTAGTTTTTAATTTCGTTTCTTGTGTGTGTGTGCGTGCATGTGTGTGTGTGCCCACGTGTTCTCGCTTTCCACTGTGGAGTCTGCAGATTGAAGTCAGTTTGTTAGGTTTGTGCAGTAGGCGCTTTTATCCACTGATCCATCTTGTCATGATATGGAATTTGAAGTTAAAATAAATAAATGTGTGTATGTGTGTGCCATGTGTGTGCAGGTTTCCACAGATGCCAGACGTGGGCACCAGATATACTGGATGAAGCTGGAATTTTAGCTGGTTGTGAGCTGCTTTTAATGGCTGAGTCATCTCTCCATCCCAATACAGAGGTGCAGGAGAAGAGGGCACATATAGGAAGACTTGGGTGTGTGTGTGTGTGACTATGATCAAAATATATTGTGTGAAATTCTCAAATAATTAATAAGATGTATGTAAAAAGAAAAAGATAAGTGCTAACTCTGTGCAAGATATTAGAGAAGCTTGCTTTACTGGTTCAGTCAGGTTTTTACTCGTGTTTATTACACTTGCATGCATTGTAAATAATTATGGCCTTAAAGGCTGATCTTTAATGTGAAGTTCTTGTGCCTTAAACATGATTGTGTATCATTGACCAGGTTATGTTTCTAGGGCCTAGTGGTGTGGTTTGAAATAAAACAGCCTCCCAAATGGAGTGGCATTATTCAGAGGTGTGGCCCTGTTGGTGTGTCACTGTGGGGGTGGACTTTGAGGTCTCCCATGCTCAAGCTACTCCTAGTACCTCAGACTACTTCCTGTTAATATAGGGCTCTCAGCTCCTTCTCCAGCACCATGTCTGCCTGTACAACATGCTCCCTGCCATGATGATAATGACTAAACCTCTAAAACTGTAAGGCTTCATCTCAGTTAAATGTTTTCCTTTATAAGAGTTGCCACGGTCACAGTGTCTCCTCACAGCAACAGAAACCCTAACTAAGACAGGCTTACACTCAGAGTTGAAGGGTATCAGGAAGGGTGCATGATCATCATGTAGAACTGTTATTTCTGGCTTGGCTACAGAATTTCAGGTCAGGGGCATGTCACACACTCATCATCAACAGTATGAGGACCTCACTAGAGAAGTCCCGTTAAGGGTCCCTCCAGGCACTTTTGACCCTTCCTCACGGTTTAGCATCCACACTTGGTCTTTCATCTGAGAAAGGTTTTGTTCAAGGGATTGCTAAAGTAGTCTTCTTTGATCCTTCTTTAAGAGAAAATGGTATTTTAAAATTAAATAATATACAAGTATAATTTTTAGTCTGTTGTTTGCTAAATTGATAGGTTTGAAATATTTAAGAGCTTCATAGTAAAACTGCTTAATATAAATAACTTTATCACATTCATTTGTGACTTATGAAATAACCGAAGCCATGACTTCACCAGTCTCTATTATAGTAGGATTGACTAAGCAATTGCTAGCACTGTTTTACTTCTAAATTTAAGGCAGCATTTGGTAAGATATTGAAGTTAATCAACAGGAAAAAACACAGGGGCACTCTCTTCCATAGCTAGAAGTGTTTGTTAGGAGGAAGGATATTTTCCAAATATTTTAATCTTTTTGTGTGTGGGTTTATGTAAGAACGTGTGTGTGTGTGTGTGTGTGTGTGTGTGTGTGTGTGTGTGTGTGTGAGCATTTGTCACTTAGATTGACTTTCATAAAGAACTTCTAATGGGAAAAGAATGCACAGGAGTAAGTACTATAGCTGGGAGATTACTGACGTATATGATCACTACTGATATAGTACCAGGAGGCTAATGTCAAATTCTTATAATATCAGCAAGGTAAATATAAACATAATGGAATTTTCAGCTGGACGTCTGTAATAGGATCAATGGACTGAATAACAAACTCAAGATTTTGCAAAAGACATGGACCATGATGGGTAGATCCTTGTTAGTTGTCAGACTCAGCGGGGACATGCAATAAGCAGCTTCCCTAGATGGAAGCGGGGCCATGGCCAGCTCAGGAAACTCTAACAATCTCCATTCAGCTTTTTACTGCTTCTACCCCAACTGGCAGTGTTGAGCCAATCAATTTCATTGTGGCACATCCTGATCACATTTCCAGAAGGAAAGGACAAGACTGAATTACATGAAACTTCTTTCTGGTAATTAAGTATTTTGCAATACTAAACAGCCAGAAAAATTAAACAGTAGGGAATATGAATCATAACGTCAAGCCCCTTTTCAGCTAAAATTCTAATGCATACTGTATACACACATAATATTCTCTTCAGTAGTGAGCAGAATGGATGCTTTCAAAAAGTTTTGTTCTTCTAAAACATTTCTTTTATTATTTTAACTGTATCTAGACTTTTTATTCTATCTCAATATTCTGTCTCTAGAGAATGTAGGGTGGGAGGCAATATAAGTTGGTGGGGACTCCAGACACAAAGGCTCATGTCCATTCATCTCAGCACTGAACAAAACTATGCCTCACCTCTCTCATCCATTCTCGGATGGTTTTGCCAGCTTCTTGATGCCACACATTGTGAACAGAGTCTGTCAATGCCACAGCAGTCACCTTACTTTTTACATCTGCTTCTCGTTGAATCATCTGTTTTAAAAAAGAAAAATAAAACATAGACTCTAATTTTTCTTCCTGATACAGGCTGCTTAGTCATAGACAATACTATATTAAAAATAAAAAGAGACATGCATCTTTGGCTCAAAGTTACTCTTTTCTGTTTGAATACATATCCTATTCTTGTCCATGGATATGAAAAGGCCAACATTTTCTTTCAAAAAGCTAATACCACTTAAGTCTTGGAAGGACATAGCTCTATTATTTTCCATGTGGCTTGACAATTCAAGGATTAAAGGGATCACAGGGGATCCCTGAGGGTTTCTTTTATCAATTCCTTCCATCACTTCCCACTTCAGGGCTTCAGGGAAGTCGGCACCTGGGGCTCACTGTCAGCTCCTCAGGACTGGCTTCTCCTCATTTTCAAGCAGTGGCACTGGTGAAGAAAGGTGCCTTGTTTTAGTTCTCCAATTTAACTGGCTTGCTCTTTACCATGGCCCTGCAATTCCTTGGTGATTTTGATACTTCCCCCAAAACTATTCTCTTTCAGTCTATTGATACTATTTTGCTTTGTGATATGTTTTGTTATGTTGGCAAACTATTACATTTTTAACTTCTCCCTACACAATGTTATATTTATGAAATTTACTATCTTCTGGAAAGAAGGACTTTGCCTGGCTTGAGACACTGACTACTTCATCAGTGGCCAGCCAAATAAGAAAATGGAAAATAAAAATTGTATATCAAATGAAGCAAAAGCTATTTCAATCTGTGAATACTGGACTGCCTGATGTGGCATAACAAAACGTAAGAAAACGTAACAAAAACTAAAGCCCGTGTTCTGTTGCAATGCTGTACTTTCCACTGGTGTCCCCACACTGATGAAAAAGGGCAGTTACTGCTTCTCCATCATTTGCTGCTAATCCGCATGAATTGTCCATCAAAAACATAATAGTGTACTTTAACAAAACAGAGAACTGTGAACGGTAAAGAAAGCTCACGCAAAGAACACTGTAAGCTACAAGTCCAGATAGAAGACTCTCTCTCATATTCTGAAGTAATCATCTCAAAATCAATCCTCTCTCAGATTAAACTCTGCATTTCATACCTATTAATGAAAATTACATAAAAAGCATCTTTACCTCAGCAGCATTTTTGCACCTAAAACTTTTGTATTTTGGTGTGCCTATATTTTCTATAACAACAAGATACTAAAATTAATATTCATATGCAATACCATAGTCTCACAGAAAAACACCCCCTGAATTAGCAGCATCTTAAAGGCTTAAATCATATAACAATCCAGTTAAATACTTCATTATTAGTTACTAACGAGTATGCTACCTTCTTTAATTTTTCACTGGATCACTATTGGCACTAGAATATAAAACAGTGCATCAACATCAGATAATTTAAAAAATCACACAATAGTGAATACATCTGGCTAAGGATGAAATGTTATGTCCTTACTTTCTTTTCCTAAACATGAAAACACAAAGAGAGCTAAAGCAATTGATAAGGTCACATTTAAGAAAACCCTTTTCTGATGTGCTCAAAATTTTGGGCCTGGGTTTTATTGTGGTTGTTGTTACCATATGCAGATTTACTTACGGTATTATCTGAAGACCCTAAATCTCGACAGCCACTTGTAAAATGAAATAAAACTAAGCAATGAACAGGATAAGGACTCAGTGCAAATGCTCAGTGTCTGTGGGTTGAAACTCCACAAACTGGAATGATGCAGTCGTTAGGTGAGTGACCCGAGACCATCCATCAGGCACTTCACACACCTGACGTGCTCATGTGCAACCCTTCATTTCATATTATAGCCCAAATGACACAGCCGTACAGTTCTGTAAAACTCTGCTTTGCAGTTTAAAAATCAGTCTGATATTCACATTTAGAAATGTAGAATGGTCAAATTCCTGAAAATCTTAAAGAGAAATTCACATATGAACCCTATGTCAAAGAATCTCAAATATTTGATTCTTTTGACGGTATAAAATCAGTCTATTTCCTTCTGTCTCAACATGGCTGCAACCTGATTCAGCAGTGATGGGACTCCACGTGGCTGCACTTGTGTCCAAAGGCAGCACTTCTGTTGGCATTGCTGGCCTGGCTTCAGCCTCCCTCCCCACTTCAGTGCTGAACGCTGTGTGAGCTGGGAAAACACTGAAGCAGAGTGGAGACTACTCTCTAGGAGACTACATCAGAGATGTTTAAGAACTCACAGATCTTAGAAAGAATATAGTAAAATGAAGGATGGGTGGAGCACAGCTAGACAGGAAAATAAATTATAGATCATCATTTATAACATAGTAATGTGTTGGGAAGTCCAGAAATCTGAAAAGGAAACAGACATATCACTGAAGTTCTACATGCCCACCTAAGATGGAAATACTGGTATTTAATTAAAATCCATACATGTGTACACTGTAATTTTATGTTCATATGAGTACTTTTCTGGGGAGTGATCCTTAGCTTTCATGAGATTCTCAATGGGTCTGTTAGTCTCTAAAAATGGCAAGGCTTTGCAATCAAGAGTCTCCACATATTCTTGAATGAACTATGGGGTACTTACTAAGTGATCCCCTAGGACAATCACACTTAAGATCCATTTAACATCTATAACCACTCTTTTGGAAAGAAACAATGCTATCCATTTCAGGTTGTATCAACTTCAGTCAACAGAAGTGATAAAGATTATGATAATTCATATAGTTAACATCCTAAAGTTCCATGGCTTGGTTCTTATGCACTGCCATGTCCTTACACAGCCCCAGAGAGTAACCCGACACGGTGGGAGGGAGCACAGAAATGACAGGTATGCGTACAGTGAAAAGCTGAGCTATGAAGGCAGGCTTAGCTAATCTTGGCAGGAGTAGTCTCTGCAGCAGAGCAGTCTCCAGCCACAAATATCTGAGGAGAGAAAGATACAGTGGACATTTTCTGCACACACTATCAACATTTTCACTCAGACTAGAGGAAGGCTTTGCTGCCCCTCTATGCTTCATGCAGAGGGCAGGCTTTGCTTGTCTCTAATAGGTCTGAGGAACATGTCAACAACACACATCCATTCAGGAGTTCACACATTCAGGGCTTCCTCTACTCCCTACAATGAATGGTAAACTTACAATCGATATTTTTATGTGTATAATATTTATATCTGAAAACTATCCAATAAATTTTAAAGCAAATAATATATTAATTAGTAAGAATTCTTAATTTATTGTATTCATAAATACTACTTAAGTTTATGTTAAACATACCGTTTCCCCTAAAATGATAAAGAAACAGCCTGAGAACTTTTAAGAAAATGGTCACAGCCACAACCCACAACTCCAGAGAAGCTAGCTAACAAGAAAAATCCAAAGAGGGACCCATGGAGTGCCCTGGAAAGGGTAAATAGATGAGACCTCCATGAGTAAACTGGGGGTGAGAGGTGGGCAATGGACGGTAGGGGATGGAGGTTGAGAACATAAGGGAATGGGATGGTTGAACTGGAACAGGAAGGGAGTGGAAAGGCAATGAGAGAGATACCATGATAGAGACATCATGGGGATAGAGAGAAACCCGGTGCTAGGGAAGTTGCCAGGAATCCCCAAGGATGACCCCAGCTTGGACTGGAAATAGTGAACAGGGTGCCTGAACTGAACTGGCTTGTCCCAGAGATCAGATCAGTGAATGCCCTAACTGTCATCACAGATTTTTTCTCCAATGACTGATGGGAGCAGATGCAGAGATCCACAACCAAACACCAGGCAGAGCTCAAGGAGTCCAGTCAAAGAGAGAGAAGAGGGATTCTATGAGCAAGTACATCAGGATCATGATGGGGAAACATGCAGAGATGACCAAACCAAACTAGTGGGAACTCATGAAAGTTGAATCAATGGCTGTGGAGCCTGCATGGGACTGGACTAGGCCCTCTGTATGGCGAGACAATTGTGTAGCTTGATTTGCTTGGGGGGCCCCTGGCAGTAGAATCAGAATCCATCCCTGGTGCATGAGCAGGCTTTTTGGAGCCCACTACCTCTGATAGGACACCTCTTGCAGCCTTGAGGCAGGGGCAAGGGCTTGGACTTGCCTCTACTGGATGTTCCTCCCCATGGGAGGCCTTGCCTTCTTGTGTGTGGGGGGAAGGGGTGGGTTGAGGGGGGAGGCTCAGGAGCGGGAGGAGGGAAGATGGGGATCTTTGATTGGTGTGTAAAATGAATGAAAAAATTTTCTTAATAAAAAGAAAAAAAGAAGAAAATGGTCATAGGACTCATAGGTATTAAGACAAGACAACTGAGGCCTGATTGAAGATGTGCACTGTTGCATGCATACATACACTCACATATACAAATACATATATGTTTATATGCATAGATATCACAATGGATACTTTTTAGCAAATTATGATGTTATTGTCATAAATAAATAATTGATTAACTCTTCAACAGCATTTGGGATTTAAAAAATAATTTAAAAAAGTGACTCCAAATAAGTAAGAAATTTTGAAAAATCAACAAACATGCCACGATAAGAACCAGTTCCAACAAAAAAACCCTCAAAATCAAGAGTGTTTAAAATTTATTTACAGTTCTGAACTAAATAATGTATAGACTAAAAGGAAATTATTTTTATAAATTAAATTGATGTTAGTGTATAAGATATTTTATCCTATCACTTGATTTTCCTCTTCTTAATTCTACCCAGTGATCTCCTTATATTTCTTTCAATTTAGGTTCAATGTAAATTAATCTGCTTTCACATTCACTATTTTGTGTAGATGTAATTCTAAATGGTCGTATTAAATAAGAAACACAGAGCCAAATGCAGAGTTAAAAGCCCAAAGATCAGAGAGCAGAAGCCAAGAGCTAAGACCACTAAGATGCCGCTGCCATCCTTCTCCTGAGCAAGAGACCTACTTCCTGTGTGTCTGTATTTTTATTGCCTTTCTGTTCTGCCTTCTCATTGGCTCTAAACCCAATGACATGACTTTCTTGTCACTGCTTGTCTATACAGACCTCCAGGTCGTTTATGGTTGGTACTTGGATTAAAGGTGTGTGTCACCATGCTGTCTGTGTCCTTGAACACACAGACTCCACCTACCATGTGATTGGATTAAGGGCGTGTGCTATCACTGCCAGACTTCTGCTTAATGGCTATGACCTCTGATCCCCAGGCAACTTTATTTCTTAACATACAAATAAAATATCACCATAATTTTGTATGTTCCTAGTCTAACAAAAATTTAATCCACTCAATAGCAAGTACTTTGAACGGGTCAAAAGCATATGCCATCTGTATTGGGGCTCATATTAGTCACATTTTTGATGGGGCTGAAATGAAATGGGGAACCCATTTATCTTGCTTTTTCCTCTAAGGTAAGTTTTGAAGTCTTAAGCAACCATGGTCAGACTGCTGGGCCTAGAAGATCATGAGGCAGGATGAGGAACAGTGGGCCCTGGTCAGCAGCCATTACCCTTTTTCTCTCCACACAAGGCCTGGCCTCTCTGCAGGGCTGCTGTCTTCTTCCAGCAGGCATGTAGGCCTTTCCTGACACGAGCTGACTTCACTATGTTTCCCCCAAAACTCTTACTGATGTATCTGACACTCTTTTAATAAATTCTCGGCCAAATCTAGATGCTTCATACCATTCTAAAGGTTCAGTCTCCCTTCAGTATGGTTAAATTTAGACTTTCCTCCAGATTTCATTCTTCTGGAACTTTACAAAGAGTTGGTTTTTTTTTGTTTGTTTTTTGTTTTTTTCCCAGAAAAGAGCCCAAAACACTGTGCCATGGCCATTGTGTTTGTTCATGGGATCACTGAAGCTGTGGTTATTCAGAAGTCTGGACCCAGCAACACTTCACAGATGGGGAGAGGCCTTCCCTGAGAGATTAGGGAACAGTTCAGAGTTGCTGGGGAAGGGGATGCCATTTTCTTTAGTGGTATAGCCACTCATAAGCTGCCCATGCTCCAGTAAATAATCTCCTTCGAATGCTGGTGCATGTGACTTTAATGAAACTTAATGTGTCACACACGTAGAAGCCATGAAAGTAGGAGGGGACTTGGGAAGAACAATTTCAGCAGAAGAGGAAGAAAAATTAGAGAAGGAACTGGAAATGAAAACTACTTAAATTCATTATATACATGTATGAAACTGTCAAAGAATCAAAGAAATGGAAAAAATTAATGTAATTTAAATTAAATTAAGGCAAAGACATGCCTTGATTTTATTTGAAGCAGGAAGAAGTTGACATCTTAAGGATGTCCTGCTGCGAAGTCTTCAGCATATCTTTCATTCTGGGTCTCAGATTTTGGGAATTAAATAACCCCCAAAGGGTACTCCTACCCTAAAGGAGGGGGTTCTGAACTGGAATGGCTTCACTCTAACATAAAAGAAGTCATGATTTTACTTCCTGCATTTCTGGCCTTCAGGCTATTTACTTGTCCTCATGTTTTAAAGCCCAAGAGCCCTCCTGAAAGAGGCCACTAGGGGTTGGGTGTAGGGGTGTGTGCATGCATGTGCAGGGCATATCTCCATTTTTATAGAGAATGTTTTAAACATGAGGGAAATATGTTAAAAGTTTTCTGTCAGAAAAAGCATGCATTAATTTTACATTATGACATGTGTTACACATATGTACTGAGGGTTACAGCATGTGAATGTCTTGTACAGGAAACAGTATTCTAAAAGGAAATCAAACAACGCATGTTCCTTCAGATTAGGCTCTGACATGACTGCAGTTTATAAACCCATCGGCCATGACTACTGTGTGAGCATAGATACATCACTGTTCTGGTTAGTAGCACAGCTGAGCTTTGTGGTATCTTTTAAAGAAACATGTGTATATAAATAGATTAGCTCCCTCTAGAGATCCACTGGTTAAGAATTCAGATTAAGCAGTTTCTAAAGTGCAAAGAGTAGTAAGAGCTAGTACCATTAATCCTTTCACTGTACCTCTGTGAAGTGTTTCTTCTTGAAGATAGCTGGTATGTGGTTTGATAAGCATCCATATTTCACACACCCCTCTCCCCTCACTTACACTCTTCCTGGATAGTCCCTATCAAACAGCATCCCATGCTGGGTACCAACGTGCCAATCAGCCAGCACTGGGTTTGGCAATCTTTTCTGTTATGTCAGTGGCAGAGACAACTTCTCCTTCTTCCTTCTTTTGGTTAAGCCTAACCCAGTAACATACAACACAAATCTCTCTCTAACATTCACATTTTTACTCTGTCCTCCAGGGTGCTGGCTCTTCTGGTGATGATAATGAGACACACAAATTTCAGTAGATGAAATGTGAAGACAAAGCTGTCCAGCAGGAAATTCAGACCAAAATCACACTTAGCTCTCACAGTTCACACTTCAAATATGCATTTCCTATTTTTATGGAATAAAAGTTATCACATAAGAAGTGTTCATAATTTAAATTTAAGGACTTTAGAGTCAGATTCCCTGGATCAGATACTTGCTTCAACCAATTCCAGGAAAGATACCTTAAATAAATTATTTTGACTTCTTCTCTGTGCTTCAATTTTATCATGAGAATATCAACAGAGATGATAAACGTACTTCAATTACAGCATCATCTTGACTATTACATGAGGAAAAAGCAGCAGCAGATAGGACATTCAGCACACAACAGGTAATCTATGCAAATGTGCAGCACAAACTGTTCCATGTCTCCATTCCCTATAAATGCTCAGTCCAGAAATGCATGTAATGACCAACATTATGTTCCAAAACATCTTTCCATAAGGAAAAGCTCTATGTAGGGCTGTTTTTATCCTTGATACCGGTGAGGCAATACTTCTATAAGGGCATGGGTCAGTGATAGGAAAGTGCTAATTATTATGTTTCCTTAAAATCCTACAATCAGAGTACGAGAGCAGCCTCAGCACCAAGCACCGGAAGTGAGGGCAGCACTGTTGGGCAGCACTGTGGCAACTCTATCTTCCTAACACTTGGAAGACCTTTCCGGAAGACTGGAGACGGCAAGGAAGTGTGGCAACACGTGCAGCCCCGCTAAGCCAGGGAAGCAGTGTATGTACAATTTTCTAAGGATAAGCCCTGAGATTTAAAGTGTGTCCAGAGGAAGGCAGTGTAGTGTTAGAGTTAAAAGCAGGCAGCAAAGGAGCTGTGAAGTCTTGAAGTTTTTTCAGTCATTGTTGAAACCCTCAAATGAAAATAACAGTAGTAGTTACCTCCCAAGTAAATGGAGGACAAGGCATTTTATGGTAGATATAATGATGCCAGCTATTAATGACCTCTACTCTCACATTCATTTCCATGTTTTTAGTGCACAATTCCTTTGAGATATGGTATCAACGTATCTTCAGTGACAACAAAATTCATGCTAAGGGAGGAAAATTTTGAAGGGTCAGAAAACTGCTCTATCAATCTGTATCCCCATCTCTTCAAATGTATAAAGTGATTTGGGCTTGCTAACATGTTTTTCAGAGCAATCATTTGGTATAGACAGGATGGCCACACATTTCCAGTTGCACCGGGCAGACTGGAGCGGATCTGTTAAACTATTGCAAACATTAGCACTCTTTTTCACTAAGCAAGTGTTCTGGCCTGGACAGAAATTAACTTGGTCACTGTAATATAGTACAGACACTAAAAGCGATTCTCATTCTGCTGAATGATTAATAATTTAAGTATATGCTCCAAGCTTACGTAGTTAACAGGGCTTGGTGGGTTAAAAAAAAAAAAACAAAAACACATGAAATTGAGAGGGACTACTGGTGGGATGGTGGGGAAGAGAAGAAATTGGAAAGGAGGAAATGGAGGGTAGCTTTGACCAAAACACATTTTGTGCTTGTGTGAAACTCTTTAAAAAGAAAAGAAGCCATGTCGAAAAATGAAGGACAAGTATTTTAAAAGGTTCCTAAATTCAAAGCTAAGAGTGCACCTCAGCGCTTGCAGAGACCCTCCCTCACGGATGGACAGGCAGTCTCACCCCCTGGTTAGGTAAACATGGCCAGCTGGGTCTCCACTACAGCAACAGGATAAGACAACATTCTCTTTTCCTGTGCTTTGAAGTTCTAGCTCCAATTCTTGCAGCCTTTGTCTCATTTCAGGAAGGAAAAGTTCTCCACAGGCAAGGACACCGAGGGGTAGGGCCTGTAAACTGAAGCTTTTTGGGTCACAGGCATTTATGAAGATAAGTCTCCAGCCATAGATAGGGAATGGCAAACTGTGATTTATTATTGCAGGCAGTCAGAAGAGAGCAGCAATAACTTCCTTTTCCTTTCCTGCCTCGCCATGCTGCCATGGGCAGACCTCTGCAAGCAGAAAAAGACAGGAGTAAGGGAGGTTTAAAGGAAAGGGGAAAAAAGGCAGCATTTAGGTACTGATAGTCTGGGAGTTGAAAGAGAGGATGAGCACTTTACAAGACTACACAATGTGAAAGGAAAAGACAGTAACTGAAAACATACTCTCTGAACCAAGAAGACAGCCAGCCAGAATCTCATATCAGAGTCAATTAAACTGTAAAAAAAAAAGAATATCAGTACTAAGTAAATAGTTTAAGAAATGCTCACAATGGCTTATTTGATAAAGAGGTTTGATTTTATAAGATAGACCATAGAAGGCAAGATATTATAAAACATGGATTTGGCAATTATAATGAATGTATATGAAAAAGACATGTTATAAGTAAGAAATAAACACTGTCAACCTCCAAGTATAAGGCAGCCTTAGCAAGAGAGACATTTAAATGGTGGTAGCTGGGATTAAAAATGATATATTAATTACCAGTTTATGGATATATTTGATACTAAGTAATTCTGACACAAATTACTTCATATTTATAATATCCAGTTAAAATCAGTTCTGAGCTTTTGTTGATTGATTTCTTCTAGAAACACTTGGGTACACTATTAAGTACTTATTAGTATGTAAGTACTCAAGAATCACCATATATTCAATGGTTTGAGAATTTGCAGAAAAAAAATTGCTATAGATTGAATAGTGGTAGGGAATATTCACTGGGAACAGAGTTCCAATCATGAAGGTGGACTGCATAACTTAGTCTTTACATTTGGAAAACAGAAGATAAAGGAATGAGATTTTTTTCCTTCAATCCCTGGGACCCACAGAAGGAAAAAGCTGATCCCCACAAGTTGTCCCTTGACCTCCATGTGTAATCATATGTATGGCACATGCAAACCCACACACATATATACATGTACAAAAAATAAATAATAATGTAATACAAATATAAAACAAAATTCTTATTACCTATATTATTTTAAATATACTTTAACAACTATAAACTCTGTGATACGGCATGAACAGAAAAAATCATATTCTCATTTATAAACCGTTGTAATAGATGTTTTCTGACCTGTAGTAAGAGTTCACAATTTAGGAGGGAAATGGATCCATGTATGTCCTGTATAGGCCATTAATTGAGTATATATATACATCTGTCTAACTTCACAGAAACATTTATTTTCAGTGTGGAAATTTTCTTTAATGTTTAATAAGTGGTAAATTACATGTATACCATGGAATTTTTTCATTGAAAATAGATTTTTCCATTCTCCCATAATATATCCTGGTCACAGTTTCCCCTTCCTCTACTCATTTCAGTTTCTCTCCACATTCCATCCCATCCAGATCCACCCCCCTTCTGTCTCGCTTTAGAAAACAAACAGGCTTCTAAGAGACAATAATAAAATAAAAATATAGCAAGACAAAATGAAAGCTAACACATTGGAATTCGCCAAAAAAAAGGAGGGGGGGGGAAGAGCACAAGAAAAGGCACAAACAGACCCACTCACTTGCACACTCAGGAACACCATAAAAACATGAAACTGGAAGTTATAATACAGATGCGATGGACCTGGTACAGACCCATGCAGGCCTGTGCATGCTGCTCCAGTCTCTGTGAGTTCATATGAGCTTTGATCATGTTGACACAGAGGGCCTTGTTCTCCTGGCTTCCTCCATCTCCCTGGTTCTTATACTCTTTCGGCCTCCTCTTCTGCAGGGTTCTCTGAGCCCTGAGGGGAGTGATTTGGTGGAGACATTCCTTTTAGGGCTGAGTATTTCAAGGTCTGTCACTATCTGCATAATGCCTGGTTGTGGGTCTCTGTATTTAGAACAACTATTTTTTATTTATTTATTTTTTTTTGCTTTTTTGAGACAGGGTTTCTCCATGTAGTTTTGGTGCCTGTCCTGGATCTCGCTCTGTAGACCAGGCTGGCCTCAAACTCACAGAGATCCACCTGCCTCTGCCTCCCGAGTGCTGGGATTAAAGGCGTGCGCCACCACCGCCCGGCAGAACAACTATTTTTTAAGTAGGCGGGTAGTTGAGAGATTGTACACTTGTTTTATATATAAGGAAATTGATGGTAAGGAAAATTAAGTAATTTTCCCATGTTCACATAGTACATGCACAGCTACACCATTTGACTCTCAATCCTATGTCCTTATTGTTGCATATTATAGCCTATATTTTCTTTTCAGAAATATTTACAATATTGGAAAATCATTTGCTTACTGCCTCTTTCCTGCTAAAATGTAGGTTCTTAGAGGTCAAGTTCACATTTTGCTAACACCACATTCTTATTTGCTTCCCACTGACTAGAACATAACATACTAACACACAATGATTTCTCAAAAGTTATTTGTGGAAGGGTGTGTATTTAAAGGAATGAACTATATCAGGGAAGGGTGCTTAGGAAGCTAGAGATATATCTTGTTTGAAGATTTAGAAACATTTTACATTACATGTTGTATTTCTCAATCTAGCCTGCAAGATAGCTCTGAAAGGCAGTCCTATAAATTAACAGACGATGAAGAGTAAAGAATGACATGATGGGCAGTGGGGGTGGGGAGGGTATTGAAGGCCCAGTAATACCCATGTACAACTCTAGGGTGGGTCTAAATCAGGGGTCCTTCAGTGTTGTCCAAAGTTGGGTCCAGACAGCTCGGCCTTTAGTGTCCCATATGAGTCCATCTTTGGGTCCAAGTGACTTATGGGATCCTGATGTAGCAGACAGTCCTAAGAGCTGGGGCAGGGAACTCCCAATTGAAATGCAAGTCCACCACAGCAAGAGAGAAAGCCCAGCTTCTGCTTACAGTCTGATTAAGCCCAAACTGCCTTTCTAGTGTGCCTAGCACTCTACTCTCTGACTTGTGCATTTTATAATCACATTATGATTTATATTGTGAATGTCTAACGGACCAAATAGATTTCTCTTAGATTTAAATCATTTCACAGTCTCACACATATTATCTCACTAAATTTTTCATTATTCCCCAGCTAGAGATCATGGAAAAAAAAAAAAAAAACTCAAAGAATTACAAGTGTTGACTACGGAAAAGCAAACCCAAATTTCAAATTGTATTCTGTAAGTCCAATGGGAATGATTGGATTTTCAAAATTTCCCATGGAATGTGTGTCAGGTGAAGCACAGTTTAACACACAGACATTAAAGGTTAAGCTAGATGTGACTTCAGACTTGAGTGGACTTATGTACGAAGTAATCTTAACTTCAAATGAAGTACAGAAAAGTCACTATTCCACATGTTCTGAGACAAGATCAAGCTTTAGGGTAACAACACATGGTCTGAGAGGTGTCACTGAAGAGCAATCAGCGAGCTTTTCAAATTTCAGCCTTCTTCCTTATATGGATGAAACAAAACTGTGCTTTGTAAACCTGTGAACCAAAGACACAAACATTTGACTCATTTCTGGAACACAGTTGCTCTGTGTTTTCAAATGTTTCTAACTTTTTGCTTCTAGAAATTCAAGGTATCTTCATTTAATCACTTTTCTTCAATGTAGGCTGATTTTCACAAGTAAAATGGTGGTACTGATATGGTCTGTATGTGTGTGTGGGGGGGGGCAGCTCCTGATCAGCTAAATGAAAATCCTTGAATGTTCTTAAATTAGGATATGCTGATCAAGTGTGAATTATTGTAGTTACTGTAAAAAAAATGACAGGCTGACAACCATTTTTAGATGGGTAAAAGACAGTATTGTAACTGTAAGTAACTGGCTTCATGTACTATTTGAAAATATTTGAACAAGGGTCTCTAGATGGCTGCACTACCTAGGAACTTGCATTAAATACCCAAGACTTCTGTTTCTGTTTCAACATTCAAGCAAACACTGTTTCTATAAGACATTTTTATTCAATCAACTACTTAGAACACCATTTAAGTGGTGGAGCCCATGCCCAGCAGCAGATGGTCAACACAAAATGGACTCAGTGGCATCTTTGAAGGCTCTTTGTCTCATAAAGTTATGCCAGGGCTGTTTATTTTTTCTGCATTGTGGGTCCTTTGTGTACATATTATGGCTTCCAGTTTGGGGTTTTATGGGATTCCTGAGTGAATGAACCTGTGTGTTTCTAATGCTTTTTTGGGGTTCTTTTTCTTGTTTGGTTCCTTGATCATATTTGGATTTATTTCTATTTATTTCCGACATGCCTGTTTGTTTTCTAAGTAAAACAGAAAGGGTGTGGCTCCAGATGGGTGGGGAGGTGGGGGGGAACTGGGAGGAATAAAGGAAGGGAAACCACATTATACTGTATGAAAAAAAAATCTATTTTCAATGAAAGAAAAAAAAGAGGCAATAGCTGTGAAATTGTTCAGATTTAAATTTTACATTAGATTAAAAATAAAACTAGAGTTTCTTATAAAAAATAAATGTACACCACACTGATCAACATGTATAGGACAATTTTTAAAGAAGGGGTTTTAAAACACAATTGTGCAGAAATAAACATTTGAAATATTACATTTTGAGACAGGGCTTTCAGGAACTTTATTTTTTACAGATACCCTATGAAAGCTGGGTAGGAGAAAGATGAGACTGGGTTAAAAGTAGCCGTTTCCTTGCAGGTATATGGCTGCACATCATTTCCTAGACAGTGAACATGCACACGCACTACATTAGTAACAGAACATCTCTGAGTTCACACACTAGTGAACCATAAACAAGAGTCATTGCACACTAAGTGTCCTCTATCGATGTCCACCCTAAATGAAAACACCAGAGCAGGGCTTCACCTCGCTAAAGGGACAGAACTGAAGCCTCTCATCTGTCATCTGATGACAGATCCGATGTCCAGGTGCACTGAGAAGTGCCACTGAGGAAGGTGATGCTGGGCAGAGAGAACTCTTCTGTCCTTCCTTAGCTCTCTCTCTCTCTCTCTCTCTCTCTCTCTCTCTGACACACACACACACACACACACACACACACACACACACAGGTGGTGGCATTCTACCAGTTGAGCCCATGATTTGCAGCCTCTATCCTACTATTATGAAACTGCTGCAAATCCATGAGCCTGAAATAATCACACAGCAGTAATTTAAAATAAACATAGTACTTAGCTTACACAGTATAAGATATTTAATAAGTGTCTGCATGAATTGTGATACAAGGCAAGATTTTGTTACATCACACCTTTTGTTAAGTAGCCAATTTAGCCAATATGAAATCCTATAAAACAGCAACGATATAATAAAGAGTCAGTAGTTCACTAATTTAGAAAGTCAATTATATGCCATTGCTTCATATCAGGTTAATTACTTCATTTACATTTTTAGAATTTTTAAGCAGTTCATAAAAGGTACCAGATTGACAGTAGTGCAAGCTGAATTTCTTACACTATTTTTATAGTTAATAATGTAAAAGGCAATATACAGAACAGAATTACACATATATTTTATATGATGAGACTCAAGATACACTGTAGATATATGAACAAGAGAAATGCTTCCAGAGAAAAAAATTACCAAACACATAACAGGACACAAGGATAGTAGTACCCTGCTGGACCACTTCCAAGCTGTCCTTCTAGGCACATACATTGAAAACAATGGAGGCTACACAGCAACAAAACCCGTGATTGAAGAGACAGTGAACTGCATTCTAGAGGAGTTCAAAGAAAACTGGATGGAAAAGAGAGTAAAAGTGGCTGAGGGGAAGGTTCCTCACAACCAGACAAATCATGCAATGGAGACACACTAGGAACTAGGAAAGAGCACGCACAGGAAACAGCACAGGGACAAACACAGTGCTTCTGAGTTCTCACCCCTCACCCATCCTAACAGAGCTCCACCTCCACTCCTGACTGTGGGTGTCCCGATGAAATCTACCACACTACTTTCTGTCACTGAGCTGTCAGGCAAAGCAGAGCCTCTCTGCGCCCGCCCGTCTCTTCCCACACAGTCGTCAGCACACACTGTCATCTATGAGTCCCATTCCTTAAACAAAAAGGACAATAAACTTAGCGCTGAATTTCCAGTAATTGAATTAAAATTTCTAGGAGGTAATTTAATGTTGAAGCCACATTTTATTAGCTGGGAGTGGGTGGGCTAGAGCCTACTGTTCTAAAATTTACATTCTAATAGTTATGAATGCGGTGTAACGGTGTCTCCTATAGTCCAAATGAATTTATAAGTTAACATATGAGTTGCTGAGACCAATTTAAATATAAATAATGACATAGCTGCCCCATAACCTCACATAGAAGAAAAGAATGAAAGACTGTCAAGGACAGAAGAAATTATCCAATTGTTGTTTGTTCAGTAGAGACAATAGGTCAAACAACTTAGGTGTCACCTGTAGTGTGACAAGGACTAACATTAGGATCAAATGCCAAGTTCCAAAAGGGATGAGGTCTCTGCTTCATGCTACACCAAAGTGTACTATCTGAGAGCACATGTGCCTCTCATTCCTGATAACACAGCCCCGCACTCTGCTTCTCAATAATATTGCAGCTCCATAGTGATTTACTTTTATGCAAGTTGTGGGCTGACAGGCCACCAAGGCGGTTTATACACATGAACCACTTTAATTCTGTGGACTGAATAGCTGTTGTTTTTGTTCTTTTTCTGATCAATTTGGCAGGTCAAGTCAGTCAAATGGTTTCTTCATGTAGACACTGCCTTACTATGGAAATGAACATGGAAACATTCATCTTTGTCAGAAATTATGTCAAATTATTCAAATTTATTGGTGAATTACAGCAAACATCCCAGCTGATGAACATCGCAGTCATATGTTTTTCAGAGAACACTTATGGCTCTGAACAGATAACACTGCAGTGAGCTTTCCCATTCTGAAGCAAAGATGTCTGGAAAAAAGATGTGGTCTGTTATTCAAGAGAGTCATTTATTCTAAACATAAAACTTCCAAGACGTCCAGAATGGTGGAAAATAAAACGGTTCCCTTTTCTGTAGCACCATGGTTGTTTCCAAGCTCTCTCTGCATTTCTCCTCCTTGAGGAGCCTCAGGAAGCTGCCTCTAAGACCGTTAGTGCCACTTTCCATCTTTTCTATTGACATGCTGAAGCCTTCACATTAACACTGTGTCTCTGGCTTGAGGTAATAAACGATTAGACACAGCACAATGTGATGTTCACGTTATTCGTTGCTGTTCTATACCCAGTCAATCTCTCAAAAATTAATGCAAGTACATCAGGATCTGAAATTAACTTTTTATAGCCAAAAGCAACATCCTGATAGAAGGAGAAAAAAAAAACCTATTCTAAATGGGCTGACATCTGATCACTTATAGATAGTACCAGAAAATAATATTTCACATTATAAAATGTCAAATATAGCAAAAACTGTCCTGTATTGATTAATCAGCACTTTGCTTATGAACTGAGGAGGTATAGCTAGGTGGTAACTGTTTTCAGTGACAGATCCATTACCAAAGATCACAGATGAACCTGTATTGGTTAATGCTCTTATGATGCCATATGGAAGAAATTAGGAAAAGAAAATAATACACAATATTTCTCTCTGAACTGCTTATTAAATTTGAGCTTATTTTCTTAGAAATTATAAAAGTTAGCAACTCATATAATGTGAAATATGTGTTATTCAATACACACTTAGTTGCTGGAGAGAGCACTCATCAGATAAAGCTGTTGTTGGGCAAGCCTGAAGAGCCAACTTGGATCCCTGGAGTCCACATGCAGTAGAAGGAGACACCAACTCCATAAAGTTGTCCTCTGACCTCCACATACATGCTGGGCACTCGACCCGGACCAACAGTATACATACACACAATAATACCAATAAACTTTTTAAAATTTTTTAAAAATTCAAAAGAAACCACTCTGTGAAATTAAAACATGAAAAATGAATCTAAGGCAATGTAAATATACATGTTTTTATAGATGCTTTAAAATAATTTATTAGAGTATTTATTTAGAAAAACCTAATCTTGAATGCTACAAAGCTAAGCAATTTTACTTAAAATTGTCCACTTATTCATATTCAATATTCTACTGGTATTCTGATAAATTTTAAGTATATTAAGAGTCTCTTTTTTTGTCATAATACCAAATGTGTGTCAAAAAACATTAACATATGCAAGAAAACTTTATTCTAACCTCTTATATTAAAAAATCAGCATCTTTTACCAACAAAAATAAAAGATGATTGGAATGTCATACACATAAAATATGACCAGAAAAAAATATGACATGTTACCTGTTCTGTGATAGATCAAGTTCATTAGCAAAGCAGGATGGAATGGTTTTCTATATTCTAAAAGCCTTCTATACTTGGAAGAGGGAAGATTGGGAGAGAAAGGAGAGTTTTACTTTTAAAGCACATAGTAGAAGAAACATAAAAATGGCATTAATGTCCTTAGGAGAAACCTTCAGTTAACTATGTTGCTTAGTTTTCTTTCATGTAGGCACCACTGCACTAGCATGTTAGAATTATGAAAGGTAGCACATCACTTTACTCACTTCAAGTAATCAGCTGAAATAGCAGATTAGATAATGCTTAAAATAGTTTCAAAAGGCCACAAGTCACTACTGAGCACATGCTAAAAATAACAAATAGGATAACTAAAATAAATTTATATAAGCCAAAGTGCAAATCATGCCATTTGTGCTCATCACTCAAATCCTTTGTGTATCATTCTCTTGACCTTTATCCAAACGAATCACACTAACTTTTGAAGGCTTTCTCTCACACTCGTTCCCTAGAAGCACAGCTGGCAAGGGATCTAAACCTCATCGCTGGGCAAACTTGCCCTTCTGGTTTTGCCAAGAATGACATTTCCAGGGGGAAAAAAGAAGTTACTGTATGGGACACTTGAGACTGTATTTATTTGTGAGAATCAATAGCTCTCCTTCCTTGTGATCACTACATATCAGTATTAGAAATAAAATGAAAATAACAAAGACTCAAACATCCCACAGCTCTCTAAATTCAATTGTTAATTAAAGTAAGAGCAAAGCAATCAGCTGAATATTTCTAATTTCCTGGAGAAAGACATAACTGAGGATAAGCAGTGCCCCCTAGTGTCCATAACTACAGACAATAGGAGCTAAAAGTAAGTTGCAAATGTAAGCTGAAGTATTAAAATTACATATGTGATACGTTACAAATTCATCATTATTCACAATCCCTATTTTATATACAAAGGTATACTAATAATTTACTACGTATGAATTTGCCCAGGAATGTGTGTGAATAGGTACACATGTGTGCGTGCAAACACACATACACACACACACACACACACACACACACACACACACATTGTATACACACTGACCCAGTCAAGATGACTTTAACAAACTTCCACTCAGAAGAAGAGGCCATGCATGAATCAAGTGTCGGCAGGCCCAGTAGGCCACTCGCTGTGAACATGCCCACTAGGCACTGCTGGGTACACAGCACAGGCAGCAGGGCCTGAATGACTGCAGTGGAATGGCCACGATGAACTGGAAAGGTTTCAGGCCCATCCCAAGATGCAATTAAATCTGTAGCGTTGTCTGTTGGTGGTGAGGGGAGAACAGCTGGACTGAGCAGAGGCCGAACATACTGTAACTTTTACTGTGCATTCTGAATACTTAATACTGAATTTTAAATACATAAATTACATCTATTATTGCTAGAATATATAATGTAATTAGCATTTTTAGGGAATTTAAGTTGGGATATATTTTCTGATGAATTTAATGTATGGAAAAACTTAAAAGTTGTATTTAAAGGCTAATAAGGTACGGAGAGAGTGGCACTGTAGTACAAAGATGAAGCCAGCTTCTCAGTGTCTAAGCTACTTTATTATCTATCAGTAACTAAATAAAAACAATAAATGGTGGCAACAGGAAAGCACACATGCAAACAAAAGTCTAACAAAAACAAAAGTAAGGCAGGAGGAACGGATGTCCCCTCTCAAAGACACTACTGATGAAAAACAAAGGAAAAACTACAGTAGAATTTTATTTGCAAAAGAAAAAAAATACAGGCAAAGAAAGGTTCAATGCTATTGAAAGCATTCATTGTATAAGAATCCACTCTTGAATTACTTTTCAACATAGAACAACAATGCACATACTAATAGTTTCACAGTTTAAAAAGCAAGAAACATAATTATGCTTTTATGAATACTCCTACGTGCATTTCATTTGCTGTTTTTAAGACAAGGGTGGTGAAAATGTACTACTTTATAAGGCCTTTATATACAGAATGCCCACAAAAATATTTAAAAGTAGGTGAACATTTAAACCTTTATCATAATCTTGGCTAAGACAAAAATGGAAGCTTCAGTGTCCTAAATTTAGAAAAATGTTCTAAAATACCTAATGCTACTTAAAAAAAAAAAGTTTACCTTTGCTAAGTCTATTAGAAACCTCCGGGAACAACAGCAAATATTCCTTCTTATTTATAACACCATTTAACAAAAGCTCAGAAGAAAATAAAACAAAAGCAGAATTTTTTACACTAGTTATATTAATATAAATTTTTGCTGAATTAAAAATAATGAGCTTCCTTATAAAAATCTCTTCAGGAAACGGAATTTTATCATTTATCAGTACCAAGAGCCACCTGCTTAGACAGGTGATAGTGAAAAGTAAAATGAGCAGGTAGCATGAAGGCTTCTGTCTGCACATTAACACTTGAACGCTGGGCGGCTGCAACTGCCACTAAGCAAGTGATTTCTTGTGACTTTTAAACAAGCTAAAACATTATACATAGAAACTTGTTACATTCCTTTATGTTTGTTATAAAGATTTATTTTCACAGGCATTTACAGTTTCCATTTCTCATTCAACTATTATTGTTGATTTTCAAGTGATGTGAGATTTCTAACAACCATATTAGTTGCCTATATTAAATCTGCAGCACCCAAGAAAAAACAGTAGAGTTCTATAGGATAGTATCACTAAGACATGCTTTCGGAGATAAACATTAGGAGTTTTTTATATATCCCAGAACAGTTTTGTATGTATTGGTTTAAGGGATGTATGGTGAAATATTCATACGCATGATATTCCTGCTGTCAAAAAAGGGAAAGGCAAGCAGGCCTGTGCCTGTGGTGTGAAAAGAGAACCCGCGGGGCTGCGGAGTGTGCTTCTTACACAGCTGTGCAGGAGTGAGCTGGAATCCCAGCATCCCTCCAAGGTCAAAGGACGTGGAAAGGAAAAGGTCCACAATCCATGCACTCGCTCTGCTGTCTGCTTTCACAGCCCATGATTACAGTTTCTTTCTTTCTGTAACAACTTAGATAAAAGACTGGAAAAATATATAAGCAGGCACCAAAGAAGGTCCATTTTTAAAACATGAACTTTCACCTTTAGCTTCCAAAAGCCTCTATAAAATGATCACATATAATTTTTTTTGGCATGTGGGTTAGAAACAACTACCAATGAGAGGAGTCTTACAAAATTCTTCTAAGTGGAAAAATAATACAACATATAATTTCAAAAGAAGGTATTTCCTTATTGTATTTATATTTATCCAAATTTCCAATTATTCAATTCTTCATATATATGGGTACAAATTATTTGAAAAGAATTTCCATATACTTAAGTGATTAACAACTATATAACAAATGACTGAGCAAAATAAAATTAACAGCTCTTAATATACCAACAGTCTCATTCATGATGATTAAACTATAGAACATTTTCATAGATGATTCCAAGTTGGAAAGAACAAATAGTATGCAAATAGTATACTAGTCTTCGGATAGAATTTCTTTACTAAAGACATACACAGCATTCTGACACCTCATATTTACCAACAAAGCTACAGTTTGCTTATTAAACCAATGGAAAGGGATAAGAAATAGTAATAAAAGGTAGTAAAATATTATATTATTCAGGAATTATGTAATTTTTATGTTTTTAAATTAAGTTTTAAGTTACCACACAATGTAATGGGTTTTGTTAGATTATATTCATACATACATATATGAATATAATATACATATATATACATATAAATACATTATACTTTGTTCTTAATGACCATCCCCTCCTCCAGAGCCTCCTCGTTCAACCTCTGCTACTGTATACTTTCTTAGCTTACCTTTTTATTTCTCATGAAACTAATAATTTCACAGAAACTATATTATATCTTTTTAAACTGAAGGTTTTAATGTTTGGTTTTTCTTATGACCTTAAAAACTGGAACTTTCACATATGGTATTAAAAACAAAGTTCTCATTAAAATATCAGTTTTAAGTATCAAATATTGAGTGGCATTTTTCCAATTTAGGTTCATAAAGAAATTAAGTATGTGGTTTAAATATGGGAGGAAGCTATAAAGTAATTTTGAACAAATTATATGACAAAATCTCCTTAGTTCATGTACATACATGCAGCTCTTTGTAGCTGCTCCTGACCACTTGGATTAGAGGGTTGGTCAGCCCCAAAGAAGTTTATAGGGAATCTCCTGCAGCCCCATAAAGCTGTTGAGTGTACACACCATTTATTTTTTAAAAAACATGGCTAAGGAGAGGTACTCCTCAGCATCAGAATTAGCTTGTTTGATCACAGATTAAGCACACTGACTCTTAGAACTTCAGAGGTAAGAGTTCCCTTCCACTCATGGCGTATTTCATATTGAAGGAAGCTCAAGCTATACATTCATTCATTCAGCTATGCAAGTTTAATCACCAGAGGCAAGTGAATTATGCAAGATGATGCACATTCTATTTTACTTGGTAAAAATGTACAAACACTTTAGCATTGCATTTCTGAGACCTACAATTGTACCTGAGATGCTCTGAACAAAAAAGCTGCAAGGTAATTTCTGTTTCCACAAATTGGATTCAGTTTGGAAAAGCTGTTTTAAAGAGTCGAGATGGGTTTTCCAGTTTAACATTTTTATGTCTTTCATTTGGCATTTTTATAAAAGTTTTCCTCAAACTATGAAACTACATTAATGATTATATGATTAAATGATCAAAGCACAATTACACTACTTTATAAATCTTTTATACTTTATGATTTACGTATAACAAAATGATTATGAATTTAAAGCATTCTTGTTAAGCTCCAATAACACATAAATCTTATTTTTCAATATAAGTTCACATTTCCTAATATATGTTGTTTACATGAACAATAATTCTATTTATGGATATTGACTGGATAAATATTATAGGATTCATGTGTATGTTTCTTTAATGGTATAGTTTTTACAGGGCATCTTAAAATAATAAATGACATTAACAATTTAACAATGGGATCTCTAATATTTTATCATCAAAGTGTACAAAACAATTATTAAAGTAGAATTATTATGGCTAAGTGGTATTTCTGAGATACCTATTTTATCTTTTAAGTTTTTAACTTCAGTTATTTTAACAGTATATAGAAACAATGACCCATTTAATGAAAATAAAACAGCATAAAAAGTTATTTTTATTTTAGAAAGCTAAGCATGCTTTCTAAAATCCTCAAGGATTTTCAGCATCAGAGTTTAATCATCAACAGCAAAAGAATTAAGTTCAGCCATGACACATTTCTAAATGTGCTCACATTAACCTCCCATAGTAACTCAACCCGCTCTGAGGAGACAGCATGGTCTGCAGGAATACAGTGCCCTGATTCTGACAGAGCCTCACATTTATCTTGTCAGTTCCCAATCCGTTGTAAATAGGTTTGGAGGTAATGGGCATTTTTTGGATGATTAACTATATAGACAAATATGTTGTTGGGCAGGCAATATAAATGTTGACTTAAGGACTTGCAAATAACAAAAATTAGCAGGTTACATAGCGTTCACTGTTCAATTTTTCATAGATCTGCTTGAAGACTTGTGCTGCAAAGTTAGGATATGAAAGGTATTCTGTCAAGGACTGATGCATGGGCCCTCTTCCAGTCTGCGAGGCAGGTGTACAGGAGCCATGCTGACAGTGACAGTGCTCTAAGCAGGGTCAGGAAATCCAGTGCAGAGCATGGACTCACAGTTGGAACAGGCAATGGTCCTTAGTTTCCTAAATTCATAAAGCAACACACACTCCTCTTGAACTAAGACAAAGGGTATTTTTCTGCAAATACCAGTCAACTTTAGTTTATGTCCAGGTTTGGGGCATTCTTGATTAAAGAAAATTGCTTTAAGGTGGAATCAAAATACACTGGCAAACAAAAATAGCACAACATGACTGGTGTATAGTCTGACAATTTTCTTTTTCAAACATAATCTAGTCCACGGTGCAAATTGCAAAAACTTTCAAGTTCAGAGGAGGAAAAGCTATCTTATCTTCATAAAAAAGGCCTATGCTTCTTGGAATAAAATCGAGATACCTGCAGGTTAAGTAATACCTTCTCCCTAGAATGTTTGGGATGAACCCCCTGTAACACTGTCTTCCAAGGAAAGACAAAGTGATCGATTCAAGAACACATCAGGCAGCCTTGGACAGGGCAATCAATGCGAAAAAGAACCTTGCCCAGGGCCTTATGCAAATAGCAGCACGTCCTGTAACCTAGGGAGGGACATGCGCAATAGATCAATTAGATCACAAAAACCTCTCAGCTAACTCAGCTGCAGACAGTAAGTTCATACTGATGAATATCACACATTTCCTGTGAATTCTTAAAATGGGTTATTTCTTAATAACTAGTTTAAAACTCTCCATGGGATCTCAAGTTCAGCACAGAGGAAGAAATATCAGGGGGAAAATAGTCAGCTTCACTTTTAAGTCACTGAAAATAAAATTCTTATTTCTTAAAAACTGGCAGAACTGAATTTTGCTAGCATGTCAGAAGGCTAAGTTTTAAGTATTATTTTATTCGTGAACAGTAAATAGAATTCTAAGGAGTACACACAATCTCAGGTCGTTCTTGAACAAAATAAAGGAAAGAAGATGTAGGAAAAATAATTTAAGATATAAAATTAGTTATTCTCAGATTAAAAACTCAATTGTCAATTTTGTGGTTGAATTTGAAGTAGGAACAGTTTTTCTTTTGGAGATAACGCCTATATCTCCAGAAATGAGTCTGCATTCTGATCAGGCTGCACAGCAACTTTGAAAATTAGTTAACAGACGACGTTACTACACAAAGCTCTACCCCTGACAAATGGTTCTAAAAACAAGTCAGGTCATGGAAGGGGACATTACAAATGCCTCAATGTTAAGTCTTCAAGGGAACATTTGAGCGCAATTTTTTCTCACAAGATTTTAAACTCTTTTTTGTATATCATGTCCCTTATTTTAAAAAGCCTTTCATAAGTTAAAAATATTTAAATATGAATTGCAATGCCTTAAACTAGAATATAAACATTAACAAGCAAAAAGAAGATTCTACAAACAAACATCAGCACTTTTATCTTCATTGGCTTCTACTCTGAGACAGTTGGAGCTTCATCTTATCAGACATTTAACAAATACTTCTAAGTTTAAATACTACTACATAATTACTCTTTTTCCTTTAGGTTGTAATGATTTCCTAACTCAAACATCATATAAAATATGAACACTGTGGCTCACTCATAAGGTCTGTGAGTTTAGGTTACTATTTAGCAATTAAAAGAGTGCAGACATCGTAAAACACTGGCCTACTTAGTTGAAGGGAAGACACATGGAGCTAGGCAGGAAAGCCAACCACACTTAGGGTTTCTTCATTTCTAGAAAGAGCTGTCTACATTGGTGACACCTTAGGTTTCACCGTAGAGAGTACCCCTAATGCACAATTCACCATGCCAGTCAAATGCTTCATCCACTTACTTAGACTTAAAGCTTTACAAAAACTTCAGTATTTTCCACAGGGAAAGCATGGAGATTAAAAAAAAAAAAATCAAAGTAACATAATACTTTTTTACTGCTTTTCAAGTATTAGATAGCACATAAAGTACTTATAAGGCATGAAGCTGGAAGCAGTAGGTTAATTACAGACACACAAATGTTTCCCTTTCTCCCGTTTTAATTTTAACATATGAGTTGTGGGCAGTCTAGAACTCACAGTAAAGTGCAGCTGCTAATTCATGGTATATAACACAAAAAGGTTCAACTACAGATTTCTTCTTATTACAATATTTAACTCATGCTTTCTCATCTGAATAGATGAAAATTAGAAACATGAGAAATTATTTTAGCACATAGTCATATGCTATATATATTTTCACTGCAGTAGAAATCAAATCAAATTTTATCCTACCTAATATAAATTTGTGTACCATGTGTATTCCTTGCTTTTAAAAACACGTTCAAATTTAAATAGTAGGTGTCAGATATGTGTAGTTTACTGAAAAATGTTCTTTATAATCATAAAGGCAGAATTTTTGTAAATTGGGGGCGGTTCCTTCATTCATCATAATATCCTAATTTACTTTAAACTTAATTCATGAAGTTAATTAAAACATTAGTAGAAAGTGTGTCTTTTGAGTAAATTCATGGACTTGGATTTTGGTCAAGGCTTTGCCACCTGTGCAAATTTTCTAAGTCCTTTAACCTTTTGAAATCCTTATTTATGAAACAAGAGTCATAATACCTACTTCTTAAGAGTTAAATTTAGGATGAACATGACTTGCTAATGCTTAGTGACCAGACCTATTATATCCTAATCTTGTGTTACCTTGGAAAAGTAGTATATATAGCATAGTGGTTATGAGCATGGGCTGTCGAGCTAGAAAACCCAAGTTTAAATTCCAATTCCTTTATTTTTTTCTTGTATGATCTTAAAGAAGCTATTTAACATGTCACGTGTGTTCACTCCCTCATGTGAAAGTGAGAGCAATGCTAGTTCCTACACCACAGGTTGTTAGAGAGACAGCATGAACTACTATTTCTAGAGCATTCAGAACAACGCCTAGTACTCAGCAGGCACTGCACTGCCTGACTGTTAGTTACACTCACTAATAATGTGGTAGCAAAAACTGATAGGAGAGATTGTTTTAACAGAATCAATTCTACTTAGTTGGTATTAGAAGGTAAGTATTGAGTCTGTTTTGGTATGGTGAATTTAGACAGCTGTCTATTTACAGCAAGAATCAGCTACAAAGAGTCCATTATGGGCTTAGCTAAGACAATTCATTCCTTTCTAGATCTTTCTTTTCTGTTTTCTCCCATTTAAATTAATTCCCTCATATCAAAGCAGATTCAACATTTAAGTGTAACTGATGTTGAAGTTATTATTATAAAATTTCCTCATCTTGCGCCTTCATTAGTTTGAGTAACTGATTAGGAAAAAGTCTTTCTTGGAAGCCACATACACACATAAAAAATTAAGAGATTACAAAAATAAATTATCATGAATATAACCGAGAAATGTAGAATCCTGGAGACATGAAAATCCAGAAATTATTTGAAGGATAAGTCACTAATGTTAGAAGAGCATGAAGAAATTAAACCCCAAATTAGTAGATAATTCTAAGGGAAAAAAAAAGACCATAAAATCTGTCAGCATATTAAAAAGATTACATGTGAGTTATACCAGGAGTACAAGGATGGTTCAAACACACACAAATCTGTAAGTGCAACATATCAAGATAATAAAAAAACATAATTATTCTCTAAATAGACACACAAAAATATTGAATAAAATTTAATATACTTTCATGATTAAAAACTCCAAAAAGGAACATATCTTTTTCCCTTTATTATAATATAATGCTATAACTGTAATTCCTTTATCCCTTCTCTTTCATCCCCGCATCCCTCCCTTATACCCCGCCCTTGCTCTGTTTCAAATTCATGGCCTGTTTTTTCACTAGTTGTTGTTACATGTATTCATGTATGAGGAATACACATGTATTCCTCAATATAACTTGCTCAGTATGAAGGAGTTGTTTAGTAGTTTTGTCCATTGGGGTTGGGCTACACAATTCTATATATTCATTGGTTGTTGTTTTCTGTAATGGTCTCCATTTTTTTGCAAAGAGAGGTTCCCCAATGAGGGATAAGAACAACACTTGCCTGTGAGTATAAGGACAAATATTTAGAGTGTGATTAGAGATTATACTAGTTCAATAAAGTGGTGGTTATAGATTCCTCTCCGAATACAAGACTTCATTCCACACTAGGCATGGCTTCCCTCTTGTTGGGCATGCATTAAGTCCAATTAGAGAGCTGTTGATTACTTCCCAGGTAGGAGTGGCACTAATGCACTCTTAGGGTTACCATGTCTGTTGGTTTTTGTTGTAGTTCACAGGATTATAGCTGGGTAAGAAGGGCTCTTGCTAGTCTTCTTCCCTTGGAAGCTTGCATGGAGCCTTCTGGTACCCTGAAAGCTAGTCCTCAGGGAGAAGCCTTCAGGTCAGTTCCAGCTCAGGGGTCTCTGGGCCCTATGTTTGAAGTGCATGGTGTCTTCAGCAATAGAGTCATCTGAGAAGTGAAACTTCAACTGAGAAAAAGGCCCCTCAGATTGCCTGTAGGCATGTCTGTAGGGGATTTTCTTGATATGGGGGGCCTATCCATTGTACTGGTGACACCCCTGGGCTGGTGTTAGTGGACAGTAAAAGAAAGCAGGTAGAACATGCTTTGGGTAACAAGCCAGTAAGTAGCACTCCTCTATGGCCTCTGAGCCAGTGCCTGTCTCCAGGTTCCTGCCTTTGGTTTCTACCTTGACTGCCCTTCAAAATGGACTATAATAAGGAGGTGTATGCCAAATAAACCCTTTCCTCCCAGGGTTGCTTTTGGTCATGGGTTTTACCACAAGACTAGAAAGCAAATTAAGACAGCACTTATGAAAAAAATGAAGACAATACACACGTGCAAAAAATGCATATACATAGATTACAAGAATCAACAAGTAAAAATGTCCATTCTATTAAAAACAGCCTACAAACTTAATGCTCTTTTCTACCAAAACATCAATGATGTTCTTCCCCAAACTGGAAAGTAAATAATGCAAAAATTTGTAAGAACCCAGAGCAAACAAACAAACAATTTCTGAATCACTAGTATCATCTTGAGCCAAACATGTATAAAAATACTACCTGACTTCAAAACATAGCAAAAAGCTATGGTAGTCAAAACAGCATGGTTATAAGGGCAAATGTTAAAGATGACTGTTAAGGATTATGCGGTTTTAGTAAATTAGTAGTTATAGATTCTCATCCTAACAACAGATTGCAACAGATGGAGACCACTACAAAAAAACCACAACCAATCAAAATACAGAATTGTAGAGCCCAGTCCCAACAGATACAACTATAAAGCACTCCCACACCTAAGGCTTAGGGACCCTGCAGAATAATGGGAAGAAAGAGTATAAGAGCCAGAGTGTAGGGAGTTTGGTGTGAGATCATGTCTCCTAGCATCATTAGAAGCAACACCCAGAATGTCTCCCCAACAGGACTGCACAAACACCAGCTGAACAAGGGTGACACCAATGAACACGTCAAACTGGATGGGGACAAGCTCATGAGGCCTCAACACTACCCAAATCATGATTTCTTCTGAGAAGAGTATAGAACCAACACAACTTTTAAAATTTAATTGTTCTCTATGCACTTTAAATATTCTTCTTTCATAAACTGTAAATGCGAGAGTGGGAGAAACAGTCTTCCACAGTGAAGAGTGCACCAGTTATCTAATGGCAAACAGTTAGCCCTGAAATCTAAATACAAGCAACATAACACAAACTCAGTGAGTTACACAGAAATATATACATGCACATACAAATACTTATATGCTTGTAATAACAATTAGTGGAAAAAAGAGGCCATGAATATGACAGAGAGCAGGGAAGGGTACATGGGAGGGTATGGAGAGAAAAAAGGGAAGAAAGAAACGTAATTAAATTATAAATATAAAAATTAAAAAAAAACACCAAAAATAAGATGTGAAAGATAAAAGAAAACTATTCAGGAGCCGGGATGTTTAAGGATTCTTTTGGAGAAGACATGAGCAGCACAGGAAACAAAGCCAAACAATATCCACTCTGAAACCCTCTGTACAGTGTGAAGACATTAGCAGCGTGAAGACAGTGTCCAGGATGGGAAAATACTCTACAAATAATCTACCTCATAATAATCCATAATAAGAGTTTAAGTAATTTTACAGCAAGAAATAAATTAATGAATTAACTTGATTTTAAAATAGGCAACACATATGAATAGAAATTTTTCAAAAGAAGAGATACAAAAAGCTAACAAGTATATGAAAATGTTCAAAATCACTAATTATTATGGAGATGGGGCCTAGAGTAGTAGGCCTGTAATCCCAGTTAGTAAGTTGACTGGAGACAGGAGAGTCAGAAGTTGTCACAGGCCTGCCTGGGATGCAGAGTGAGCTCAAGGCCAATGATGTCAACTTAACACTGTCTCAAAAGAAAAATTAAAAAGAGAGCTAGGGCTATATCTCAGTGGCAGACTGCTCGTCTAGCTTGCATAATGCCCTAGGTAAAATGCACAGTACTTTAATAAAAATAAAAGCCCAAATGAGACAGCATCTCACTCCTGAAAAAACAACTATTACCACAATTTCTGAAGATGACAAACATTGCTGCAGATAAAGAAAAAGGGGCCTGCATGAGCACTACTGAGAATGTAAACTGTCACACCTATTACAAAACCAGTACAGTGTTCCTCAAGAAACTTCAAACTACCACACATGTTCTGGTGTCAAATTATTATATCAAAGAAATACCTGCATGCCTAGGTTGATTGTAGTTGTAGTCACAATATCCAGGACATGAAAATCACATATATACTGGTTATGAATGAGAAAGAAATTATGCTATATGTATATAACAGAATGTTGTTTTGCCATAAAAGAATGGAATCTCATTATCTATGTCAACATGGCTATAATTGAAAGGCATTATGATAAGTAAGTTCAATACTACATGCTCTGACTCATGTAGAAGCCAAAAACATGGGCGAGGTGAGAAGACAGAATGAGGTGGGAAAACAGGTACCAAATACAGTAGACAGGAGAAATTGTTTCTACTGTTCTAGAACCTAGCAATACAGTCTACAACAACTTAAGCATTTCAAATAAAGGTAAAAAGAGTCCTAATATTTATAGGCTGTTTGATGCAATAGAAATTCCAGTTGCCCCAATTGTGTCATTATATATCATAGCTATGTATTGAATTATAATAGAACATCTCATCAATATGTATAAAATTATAAATCAATCAAAAAACAAAGTAAGGTCATTTTCATTTGCATACTCTTGTTTTTTGGTAGATATTTGATAAGACGAAAGAAACGAAAAGGTCCAACTATAACAAAGTGAATAGTCATCCTTTTAAGGGGAGAGAAAGTATGTATAAAGATGATGATGAGTATCTAGAAGATTCAAGGTCATCTGGGACAACTTACTGAGGCCTTGACTCAATTATTAATAAAAAAAAAAAACAAGAGGACAGAAAACAGTACAGCTCAGTGTTAACCTACTCACCTAGTGTGTATGACCCCTAGATTCAACACCCACTACTAAAAAGCAAGATAATTACATTTACCTCTCAAAACTATTAAGAGGGTTAAAGGACCACCTGATACAGAAAACTATTTAATCATTATTGATAATGATGATGGACATGGATAGGATATGATACTACCACCTTATGCTCTGTAAGACCTTGAGACATAACTACCTCTAGTGGGAACATTCATGAACATTCATCTTCATCTTTAGACACCAATATGAACTGTTTAAAGTTTAATTTGATGCAGTCATGTCCTAAGACTTTATGGCCAACTGACGTATTCTATGGATTCTATAAGAACAGAAGTGAGAGGTTGCATTAAGAGTAAGAGAGGACTCTTCACACAGCAACCAACTATGAAAGTATCTATTCTGAAGATCTATAGCAAGAACTTAGAGAAAAATGCAAATGCTACCAAATGTTAGTTTATAATACACAAAAGCATCTAATGTCTTATTGTATTTTAATATTTAGACATAATATAAATATATTTAGTCTTGAACAGATGCCTCAAAATGTGTAATAGAAAGCAAAACTGAAAATTTGAGGATGAGCTTGTAACCGTGGTAAAAACTTTGCTTACACTGTTAGTATTATTACTCCTGGGAATTTTTTTGTAGGTGAAATGAACAGTGACATAAAGGAGGGGGTTCGAAAGAAAATGGCCCAGAGGGAGTGGCATTATTAGGAGGTGTGACAATGTTGGAGTAGGTATGGCTTTGTTGGAGGAAGTATGTCACTGTGGGAATGGGTTTTGAGGTCTCTTATGCTCAAGCTACACTTGGTGTGGCACATTGTTCACTTCCTGTCGCATGAGGATCAAGACGTAGAATTCTCAGCTCCTTCTCCAGCACCATATCTGCCTGCACACTGCCATGTCCCACCATGATGATAATGGACTTAACCTTTGAAACTGCAAGCCATCCCAAGTAAATGTTTTCCTTTATAACAGCTGCTGTGGTCATTATGTCATGTTGTTATGGTATCATGTCATGCAGTAGACCTAACCAAAACAGGAGAAAACAAGTAGACCAGTGAATCATCATTTTGTCACTGTACATGAGAAGGCATCAGGGAAAGTCAAGGCTTCTTTGTTTTGACAGGCTATTAGAAGACTTATATTATTAGCATTTGTAATTATAAAACATTCCTGATACCTTATCATTGGAAAAAAGGCAAGACTGGGAATTTCTACCTTTGGAGAATGTTGAAAATGTTTTATACTTCTACACAGTGCCTGTGATTAAGGCAAAGAAATAATGGATGTGAGGAAATATACATCAAAGTTTATTCATGTACAGGAGTAATCTGAGCATATAAGAAGCATGGATGCTTTTTATTGATTGAGGTCCATAATGAGATAGTCAGCTAACTACTGACAGGAATTGTTACTGCGCCCTAACAAGGTTCCCTGTATGTTCTCACGGGTTTGTAGCTGGAAGGGCACTGAACCTCAGTAAGAAGCACGTCTTGAGTGTTGCTCTCAGCAGATTTGGACGACATTTACATGGGACTCTAAATTTGAGCCTGAAAGGTTAAATAAGGCTTTGAAGGCTGTTGAGTAGAATTAACACATTTTTCAATACGACAAGAGCATTTACTTTGGAGGATCTGGAATCCTGTATTATGGATTCCAAGTTTGAGTCTGCCCAAAACTGGTATGTTAAAACATTACACCTAGGATAATGGTATGAGGGAGTGAGATCTCTGATTCACAAAGTTTAAGATGATTTCCTGAGACTTAAACCCCAACAATGGGATTAGTATCTTTAGAAAAAGATGAAGGGACTATGTGACCAAAAGTGGTCAGTAGTAGGACCTCCATCAGCTAGTACCTTGATCTTCTGAGTCTGCAGAATTATAAAATATTATTCTTTAAGTCATAAGATTCAGTGTGATTTTATTACAACAGCCCAAATTAATAAACATTTAAATAGAAACTAATTTCTAAAGGATCAGACTTAATTCATATTGAATTTATACACAGAAAATATAACTGAAGCTTAGGGTTATGTCTAACTACTTCCCTTGAAAAGAGATTTAAGATATGATGAGATTTCTTAGTTAAATTACTGTATTTACTAAGAAATTTATAGTATTCATTTACCCAGGAACACAAAATTTCAGGGCCACAAATACTACATGCTGCACACCCATGAACAGAATCTCTAAGTGCTCATCCTTTACAACACCTTTGTCATCTTCACATTTCAGTTCTGTCCAGCAGCTCTACTTAAATACTCAGGACTGACCTGAATATCACTGGATTCAACATAGCAACACTAAGATACAGTTGTGAGAATTTTATACATACATGCATACACACACATATAATTATCTGTCTGTCTATGTAATCTATTAACCAATCACCAAAAATGTCCCATTGCTACACTTGTTGGCAGTGAGTAGAGCCTTAATCATTATGCTGCTATTACTTCACCAGTGATTGACCCTGATATTTTTTCTGTACTTCCTTGTAAGGTTTACAGAGGGAAAAATTGCTCAACTAATTACTCTATGTATTTACAAAATGGAAGAAATTACATGAACTGTATCCAGACTGGAAAGGAAGAGACAAAATTAGCTGTAGTCACAAGGTTATGGCCCTGAATATGAGTAAGTCTGAGGGTGTGGGTCCCGCACTGGAGATGGGACAACCTACTAGTGCTCACTCCCTTAAAGAAAAATGACTCTGACTTTCCTAACAGCCACTCACTACCAATTGCTAATAATTCCTCAGCTAAAGACCTAAATAAATGGAAAGACAATCCATGTTCATGGATGGGAAAGCTTGCATCATCAAGACAGCAATACTCTCCAAATTTTGTACACATTTAATCAACCCTGATCAGAATCCCTGATGTTTTCTTCCCTTCAGCAACAAATACATTGATTCTAAAATCCATAAGGAAATGCAAGGCGCCAAAGTAATCTTTAAAAAGTACTAGAACACCATCTTGATTTCAAAACTTAACTGCAAAGCTTCCTCTAGCAAGTCACTGTGGTGCCACTAAGAGGCCAGTCATGTTTATCAATGTGACAGAGTCCAGACTTATATACACAGCTAATTGGTTTTGAACCTGATGTTAAAACAATAAGGAAAGCATAGCTTTGTTTCCCAACGAAGAGTGTCAGAAAAACTGAATATACACACTCAAAATATCTACAACTAAATTTGACCTTTACCTCACATACATAATTTGTAAACACTAATCCAAGCAGGCCAACAGTGATGGTGCACACCATTGATTCCTATATTCAGGAGGCAGAGGTAGGAGCATCTTCCTGAGTTCTAGGACAGCCAAGGGCTACATAATGAGACCCTCTCTCAAAAATATGAGTGGGGGCGGGGAGAAGGACGGCAGAGGAGGAGGAGGCAGCAGAGGAGAGGGAGGAGGAGGGGGAGCCCAGGATGGAGAGGAGGAAGGAGAGGGGAAAGGGGACCAGAAGCAGGAAGGAGGCAGATATTGAAGACTACTCATGCTGTGATACTTCATGCACTGAAGGAGCACTATCTGAATTTAGATGTTGGTGCTGGTTGTATAAATCTGTAAATACATTAATAACCATTAATTTGTTCATCTCAAAGGATGAATTTCCCAGCATCTGAAGTATATCTCAATGAAGTTCAATAAGTAATTATATCTCAAATAAATTGTATAAATTTTACCTCAAAAGTAAAATAATTAAAACAAGAAACAAAAGTAAGTTATTAAGTCAACTATATATTGGGATGAAATGATCTTTTAGAGATCTTCCATTGGCTGTGATATAACACTGTAAAAACAAAATTTACTTTAATAATTTTCCTGTTTTACTGAAAGGAGTATACTTAATGAATTATAGAGAAGTGATCTTTTCTGCCAAACTGAGAGTTGGGGTCACCAGCAGAAAAGGAGAATATTGCTTAATGAGAAAGAATTGATTTGCCAGAATTCTGAAACCAGACAATATTTAAATTGAGAGCAAAATGAATATTAGTAAAAATGGAACTGCTAAGGCTTAACTCCACGTAACAGCAAACTAACTACAACTATTTATAACTACCCTGTCATTGTTTGCATATTCTCAAACTTGGGTTCAACATTAGACTCTACCTGGAAGCCGTTTCTTCAGCATTTGGGTGAACAAAGACTTAGATATACAAGACAAGTTTAAAGTAAAACTAATTAAAATATATCTAGTCATTTTACTACAAGTGTTATTTTTACTGCATTGACTAGTTTTCAGAGTAAGTTTACAAGAGTGTTTTCATCCCCAATTACTTTGATACCACTATGATTCCATTTTCTCTAGTTTATCCTCCCTTATTGTACTTACCCTCAATTTCTGATTCCCAGACACCCAAAATTTTGCAATTCACATTGGTCACATTGAATAAACTTCCTACTGATATTTACTTTACTTTGTCTATTATGGACAAAATGTAATGTTACTACTTTAGGGTCAAAGTTAGCAGTTACGTCTCTAAAGGAAAAGGCTAAAAAATTGTAACTCAATTGCATTTCCCCTTCAGCATAAATCTAAATCATGTTCCAAGTTACTTGAAAAGATTTAAGAGTAGACAGAGGTTGAGTGTCCTCATACAGCCATGTCCAAAACTAGCCTTCTACCAGCTGCTCAAGGCAGCTTAGGCTGCCTGGAGGCCAGGGAACCCAGCACAGAACAATGGCAGGAAAATAGAGTTCCCTTCATTCCTTAATTCACATGCAAGTGAGGTGCCAATCAAGTGCTGACAAGCATGGAAAAACCAAAATCAAAAGTGGGTAGAGACATGCTTTCAAAAGGAGCTGTTTTCACACATTTCTAAGAGATGTTTTTTAATGGTGACTGTGAACAAACCACTAACAACGTAGAAAAAGAAATAAAAACGAGCAGATCCTAATATTCTATCAGTTGAAACAATTCAGTGAAGCCAGTGAAATGTATTGATTCAGATACTTGACACATTTTACAAAAAATATGAGCACTCTTGTTTTGGTTAAAGGAAAGCATCTGCATGTGATATCTTGAGACCTGTAAGCACAGCAGTAAAGTGAGCTGAGGTAGGCTATGGACACTGACAAGCCAGCTTATTTTAAAAACAATGATGATGATGATGATGTTACTTGATTTCCTAAACTGATTAGCACCTGGAAAGACCATAACAAAACTCAGTGACATGGCCAATGGAAGCAATGGAATCATTTCAACCAAGTGGCTGGGAAAGAGATGAAAATGTCAAAACATGAATTATAATATGAAAATTAAAGAAAAACGAAACTAAGAGCCTGTTTTAATAACTAGCTTGTACTATCTGTACATGTCTTTCCAAATAATTTGGTAAACAAACTGCAGCTAAGATAACTAATTCTACCACATATAAAATTAAATTTGTAAGACAGAAATTTATGGCTAAGTATGATGACTTAGACCAGATAATATAGGCAGATACACTATTTTCAGAAATTCATTATCAATTGATAAGACTGTTCATTATCTTGTCTTTGATAGCTACATGTTGGATTAAAACAGGATGTTTTCTTAATATTTGTTTTTCCTCAGACCACAGAAAGTTTGGAGAACTGGACCTTTGAGTTTCACTCTATAATACAAGCAAGGGCAGTGACAGTTATTATGATGCTTCTTGTGGCCACGGCAAACTGTAGACTGTTCGTATATGGCTAGACTCAGGACAGTTGCATTACAAGATTATACTACCATAAAATGAATACTGGCTTTGAAAATACATCTTTCACTACTGTATATTCTTCAGGAGCAATTCAACACTTTTTTTTTTTTTTTGGTTTTTCGAATCAGAGTTTCTCCTGTAGTTTTGGTGCCTGTCCTGGAACTCTCTCTGTAGACCAGGCTGGCCTCAAACTCACAGAGATCCACCTGCCTCTGCCTCCTGGTGCTGGGATTAAAGGCGTGCCCCACCACTGCCTGGCTGCAATTCAACACTTTAAGACAGAGTATAATAATAAAGTATGTTCTCACTTTCTGAAAATAATTAGGAAAACATGGACTAACAATTTTGTTCTCCAAACTTCAAAGTAAGCATTTTTAATTTGAAAGTAGAATTTTACATGAATTTTAACTCAATATATGGCAAGCCACATTACATAAGGTCCTATTGCCTGGTATTCAAATAGTGAACATTATACAAAATTGCATTATTTCGTATAGTTTTTAAACTGTACATGTTATATAGTTGACATTTAAAATAAATGTTCTGTAACATATCTCAAAGAAGAAGGCTGACTTACATGACAATGACAGAGAACGATTTGTCCTCAAATTCGATGGGGTACACTCAGGCGGGGCATGAAGACAGAGAGCCCTGCAGGCTTTTAACTGTAAATTCTCAACAATCTTTAAACATTTTAAACCACTGAACGCTAATGGTTTATGAATGATGTGTATAATGCACCACCAAGAAAAAAAACTATACCATAATTTAAGATTTGTAATCTTCACATTTTTCTTATATAGCTAATATTAACATTTTGAAACCATGTAAGACAATTCCATATGTTACACTTATGCTGAAATACCCCGAGACAACATTTGTCAACATTTTAAACACTAAGACTAAGAATAATAATAACTGGAAAGAATGTTAGCTTTACACATAGGCAGGTTTACAAACATTGCAGTTTTTTTTGTTATACTCTCTCTCAAAAAGTATTTTGAAATAGAAACATAATGAACTTACACCTTTATTAAATTTACCAAAATGCAAACCTCCTCAGTAGGCACTACTATTTGCTTGTAAGTTATTTTTTAGGCCAAGACCACTCTTTCTTCAGTTGGCACTGTTGGTACCCCTGCATTACACAGTTTAATCATCTGTTGCATGTGTAGCAAATGCATGAAGTTGATATGATAACCATTCATATTTTAAGACCAAAACAAGGTATGTTACATTAAATAGACTTCTCAGTCCAGCTCCTGCCTGACAGGGCCTCCAGTGGTTCTATTATCTCCCCCTCCCATGCATGGCCTCCTGCAGGGACAGCAGACTACAGAAGTGACCCTTACTGGGACCATCTTGTCTCCCAGACAAAGCTCCTTTTTAACTTCTTACTTACTAGTTACTTCCCGTGCTGGAGAAAAACTTTAGCTCAGCTTGTGATAATTTCACAGGCCCTGCGGACCCTGACCCTAATAGCCTCAAGGTCAGAAGTCAAGACTTGTTCTGAAACATCTGTGTGCTTTATATTAACGTGGAACAAAAGTGGAGAAGTGCCCACCAGTGTGTGACAAGAACGACAGGCAAGCCAGGACTGACACACTGGTCATCTGTCAATTTGGGCATCTTAAGTTCATTTCAAAAAACAGCCTTAAATTCACCCTAATTCCAAATTTGATTTACAAAGTTTTTTTTTTTTAAATAAATGATTGTAATGTAAAAAAAAAATTACAAGTTATATTTTACTGAAACTAGAAATTAGTGTTTCAGGACTTCACACATTTTAAGTTACTCCATAAGTTAAAAAAGTTAATTTTAAAGTAATTTAATGGCTTACAAATAAAATCTATCTATACTACAAATGTATAATTATTTATCTGTAGATAGTGAAACATATTATTTTGAAACATTGTATTTTCCCCCAACATCCATATTTTTAAAAAAACTCATACGAATGTGTTAAAAAGCTCTCTTAAGGTGTCTGTTATGTATAACATAATATATAACAAAATAAACAAAGTCTGTGAAGCTAAAAATGCTTGTAAACAATCTCTAAATACTGAAGTCAAATGAAAAAAGATGACAGCACGTCTTGACTTTAGTACAGCGTAGGATTTCAGACACAGGAGGGCCACTGCAGTGTTCACAGGTGTCAGGGCCAGGAGGCAAAGGCCACAGAAATGTATTTACGGAAGTACACACCAAAGTCTAAAGGTTGAAAGTAGGCAATGGCTAGCATGGAGTCTGACACAGCCCTTCACTGGAGACTTCCTAGCATCAACCACTCACTCCCAATAGCCACAATGGTGTAACTGAGCTATTCTAGAACATCTCATCAAATCAGATTAAATCCAAGATACCCGACAATAGTTCCTATCATGTATACCTTACTCTTCAGAATACTTACAAATGCAAAAATTTTTGTGACCAAGCACAAAATGCTAGTTCCAAGTAAATTAATGGAAACTTTCTGATAGTTTTAATACTAAACACATAAACTCTGATGAAGTATTAAATACTAAACAGTACACATTAAAGTCCAGTTAAAATTTTTCAAATGGGGGCTGGCGAGATGGCTCAGCGGTTAAGAGCACTGGCTGCTGTTACAGAGGATGAGGGTTCAATTCCCAGCAACAATACGGTAGCTCACAACTGTCTGTAACTCCAGTTACATAGACATACATGTAAGCAAACCACCGATAAAATAAATAAATACTTTTGAAAAAATTATTAAAATGATAACAAATATTGAAAAGGTTTGCAGTTTTGGGTTCTATATGGATAGCATACATAATAATGGTGTATAAATAAAATGTACATCTAAAATGTCGAGAAGTGGGCATGATAATATCAAAATTCAAAAACAGTATATAAAGAAGGAATAGGCAAAAATCACAATATAAAGCTCTGTTATACTAAAAAATTAGTATATTCTTTTAAAAAATCATACAAGTATATCTGGATGCATTTAAAATACATTTTAATTTTTAAATTTAAATTTTCTTCTGTATTAAGAATTTTTATATTCATTTTACATACCAACCACAGATCCCTAAGTAACATGAGTTATTTTTTGTTAAGAAATTTTTTATTCATTTTACATATTAACCACAGATCCCCTCATCCATCCTCCTGCCCCCCCCCATCTTCCTCCCCATCAACCCACCCCTATTCCCTCCTCCAAAAAGGTAAGGCCTCCCATGGGTAGTCAGCAAAGCCTAGTATAATCAGTTGAAGCAGGTCTAAGCCCTTCCCCCCACATCAAGGCTGTGCATGGTGTCCTACCACAGGTAATGGGCTCATGCAACAGGGAAAGATCCTGATCCCACTACCAGGGGCCCCTTAAATGGACCAAGCTATACAACTGTCTTGCTTATGCAGAGGGCTTGGTCTAGTCCATGCAGGCTCTACAGCTGCTGGTCTAAAGTTCATGAGTTTCCACTAGCTTGGTTTGGTTGTCTCTGTAGGTTTCCCCATCATGACCTTGATGCTCCTAGCTCACAGAATCCCTTTTCTCTCTCTTTGACTGAACTCCTGGACCTTGGCCTGGTGCTTGGCTGTGAATCTCTGACTCTGCTTGCACCAGTGCTGGACGAAGGCTCTATGATGACAAGGTATTTACCAGTTTTATTACTGGGATAGGCACCCTCTCCACTATTGGTAGTAGTCTAAGCTGGGATCATCCCTGTGGATTCATGGGAACTTCCCTAGTACCAGGTTTCTCCCTGTCCCCATGATGTCTCCCTCTATCATGGTATCTCTCTCATTACTCTCCCACTCCATTCCTGTTGCAGCTCGACCGACCATCCCATTCCCTTATGTTCTCATCCCCCATCCCCTACCCTCTATTGCTCCCCCTTGCCCCAAGTTTACTCAGGAGATTTCATCTATTTCCCCTTCAAAGGGCAATCCATGTGTCATTCTTAGGGTCGTCCTTGTTAGCTAGCTTCCCTGGAGCTGTGGGTTGTAGTCTGGTTATCCTTTGCTTTACATCTAATATCCACTTATGAGTGAGTACATACCATGTTTGTCCTTCTGAGTCTGGGTTACCTCACTCAGAATGGTATTTTCTGGTTCCATCCATTTGTCTGCAAATTTCATTATGTCATTGTTTTTCTCTGCTGAGTAGTATTCCATTGTGTATATGTACCACATTTTCTTTATCCATTTTTCAGTTGAGGGGCAACTAGGTTATTTCCACATTCTGGTTATTACGAATAATGCTGCTATGAATATAGTTGAGCATGTGTCCTTGTGGTATGATTGAGCATTCCTTGGGTATATGCCCAAGAGTGATATCATTGGGTCTTGAGGTAGATTGATGCCCAGTTTTCTAAGAAACTGCCATACTGATTTCCAGAGTAGCTGTAAAAGTTTGCACTACCACCAGCAGTGGAGGAGTGTTCCCCTTGCTCCACATCTTCTCCAGTATAAGCTGTCATCAGTGTTTTTGATCTTAGCCATTCTGACAGGTGTAAGATGGTAAGTCAGTGTCATTTTGATTTGCATTTCCCTGATGACTAAGAATGTTGAGCAATTCCTTAAATGTCTTCCAGCCATTTGAGATTCTTCTGTTGAGAATTCTTTGTTTAGCTCTGCAGCCCATTTTTAAATTGGATTGTTTGGTGTTTTGATGTCTAGTTTCTTGAGTTGTTTATATATTTAGGAGATCAGCCTACACACACACACACACACACACACACACACACACACACACACACATATATATATATATATATATATATATATATATATATATATATATATATATCTCACAGTCTTTCACCACTGTAACCCTTCCCAGATCGATCTATCTACCTATCTATCTATCTATCTATCTATCTATCTATCTATCTATTGATCACAGTCTTTCACCACTGTAACCCTTCCCAGATTCTGCCCACATTCCTATACATCCAACTTCATGTCTTTTTCTCTCTCAAAAATAAAAATAAAACAAAAACAAAAAAGAAAATCTATGATTTTGTTGAATATATTTTCTGTGCCTTTGGCCCGACCTCCAGGAGTCCAGCTGAAGAGAGGGAGGAGGGATTTTATAAACAAGGGGAGACAAGATCATGAAGGCGAAACCCACAGAGACAGACAACCTGAGCTCAGGGGAGCTCAAGGACTCTAGACTTACAGCAGGGAGTCTGCATGGGACTGACCTAGGCCCCTGGCATGTATGTGACACTTGTGTAGCTTGGTCTGTTTGTAGGGCTCATAGCAGTGCAACCAAGATCTGTCCCTGGCACATGAGCTGACTTTTTGGAACCAATTCTCTATGGTGGGAAGCCTCGCTCACTCTTGATGCAGGGGGAAGAAGTTTAGTCCTGCCTCAACTTGCAATGCCATGCTTTGTTGATTCCCATGGGAGGTCTTACCCTTTCTGAGGAGTGGATGGGAGTAGGGAGGAGGGAATAGAAAGAGAGGAGGGAGGGGAAACTGTGGTTGGTATGTAAAATAAATTTTAAAAATTTAATAATTAACCCCCCCCAAAAAACCCATCAAGATGTAAAATACCAAAACAGAATGAGAGAAGTCCTTAAACATACATACACACACACACACACACACACACACACACACACACACACACACACACAGAGTCCACTTTGTGTTGTCTAACTGCTACTGGTCATGAGGCCTGCCCTGGAGTGGTTGATATACCCAGTGTTACTCTATTGGAGAAAGCTAATTTTTCCCTTTCCCAGCAGTAATCAGTTGCAAATAGATTCTTGGTTAAGGGTGGGATTTTGTGTCTACCTCCGTTTTTCAGTGTTGGAATTTCGTCTGGTTTGAACCTGTGCAGATCCTGTGCATGCAACCACTGTCTGCATGTATGCATGCTGAAACAGTCTGCGTGTGTGCATGCTGCCACAGTCTGTGTGTGTGTGTGCATGCTGCCACTGTCTGCGTGTGTGCATGCTGCCACAGTCTGTGTGTGTGCATGCTGCCACAGTCTGTGTGTGTGTGTGTGTGTGTGCATGCTGTCACTGTCTATGTGTGTGCATGCTGCCACAGTCTGTGTGTGTGCATGCTGCCAGTGTGTGTGTGTGTGCATGCTGCCACAGTCTCTTGTGCTCACATGCTCATCTGTCCTGTTATGTTTGGAAGATGCTGCTTCCTTGGAGTCATACACCTATCCATCACCTCTGGCTCTTATAACTTTTTAAATAACTTGAGGTAATAATATTAAAAAAAAATAGAGAGCATGCTGGGTGCAGTGGCTCATGCCTTTAATCCTAGCATTTGAAAGGCAGAGGCAGGCATCTATGCAAGTTCTAGGCCAGCCTGGTCTGCATAGCAAGTTCCAGACCATCCAGGGCTGCATAGTGAAATCCTGTCTCAAACCAAACCAAACTAAACCAAACCTATAAGAAGGCTGAGAGCAGAATTAGAGTTAAGGAGTGAGGATGGTTCAGCTGTTAAGAGCATTTCCTGCTTCTACAAAGGACCCTTGTCAGTTCCCCTGTCATTGCAGAGAACACCCACATCCGATAGCTCACAAATGCCAGTAACTCCAGTTCCAGGGGAATCCTTTGCCCTTTTCTGGACACGTAGGCACTGGTATGCATACAGTATACATATATACAGGGACTTACACACATACATTAAGAAAACTAAATCATTAAAAAAAAGTTAAATGTTCACTTACCAGTTCAACAAAAGCAAGTCCTCCATAGCTGTGAGCAACAAAAAACACATTCTCAGCAGCAGATTGGGCTATGAAATGATCCCAAACATAGATTGCATGTTCTTCAGGAGAACCATTTTCCTATAAAGAAAACAAATATATATTGCATATTGTATCTAGTGATTATCACAGTAATCAGTTAAATTAAATTATATGCTTGCATACATACCATAAGAATAAGATGGTTAGAGAACATTCAAAGAAACAAAACAAAAGAACTCTACTGAATATTTAAATTAGAGAATAGATTAGTATTAAAACTATTAGTAGATTACTGCTAAGCTTAAATGAAAATGTAATCTTTATAAACAACTTATTAAAATAAGTGCATATTAAGGGAAACAATCCATGTATACCTGTGATATTAAGATCTACTTAAGCATATTAGAATTATATAATAGAGCATTATGGTGGGTTTTAATAAAATAATTTAATGCTATAATATTTAGGCTACATTCTTCTATATTATCGTAAAGTATTTATATTATATATCTATATATTATTTATTTGTTTTATGAGATTTTAAATAGTAAACTGAAAAAGTGGTATATTCTATTGACGCCATTTAAAGGAATACATGCTTTCTAACAGCATGTTCTATACACATTTTATTTCAAGAATCAAGAGAAATCTAAACACATAAATATAGGGGCTTTTAATCTAGGATTTTAAACCCTGGGAAACGTATTCTAAAACCTCTATAATAACTTCATTTTACTATATTTATTGCATTAGCATTAACCAGCCTGTGGCAGGCTGGTTAAAGAAAAAAATCTAGATAATATAAAAATACTGATCAAATCATAAATTGCTAAGAGTCAATCAGACCATTAAAATGTGTGTGTGTATCTATTCTTAGAAGCGAATTTCCTAACAACATCATGGATATTGCAAATGAAGAGAATTTATTCACAATTTCCATCTTTAAAAAGGTACATATTTAGAGACACAATGGCTCTTATATTCTTTCAGCCTTTTCTCCCACAGTGATCCTCTAAGCTATAGGGAGTTGTATAGGAACTGGGCTCCACAACTATGAATTTTGATTGGCTGTGGTTTTCTGTAATGGTCTCCATAAAATTACACCAATGTGACTGCCTCAACAAGCGCTGAACAAGGACAACAGCAATAAATAAGCTGAAGATGGGGAAAGTCCACAAGGCCTCGACCCTACACAAAGAACTACAGGCAATGGAGGAATACTGAGAGCAGGAGAAATTACCTTCCCTGGGGAAGAGTTCATCTGTTGGTCTAATAAAGAACTGAATAGCCAATAGCGAGACAGGCAAAAGGACAGGAGGGGCTGGCAGGCAGAGAGAATATACAGAAGGAGAGATCTGGGAGAGGAGAAGGAAGTACTAGAGAAGGAGGAAGACACCAGGAGCCAGCCACTAAGTTACGCGGCAAGCCATGGAGTAAGCGTAAGATTTACAGAAGTAAGAGAATGGGAAAAGCCCAGAGGGAAAATGTAGTAGAATATTATTTTGAGGTGTGTTACTTTTGTTTATGTTGCATTTGTTTAACTCCGTGAAGCTGTGTTACTGTGCCTGTCTAAAATACCTGATGGTCTAATAAAGAGCTGAATGGCCAACAGGAAGGCTGGAGAAAAGATAGGCCAGGCTTGCAGGCAGAGAGGATATATAGAAAAAGAAAACAGGATCTAGGACCTAGCAGCCAAAGAAGGAGGAGGACCGAAGGGCCAGTCAACCAGCTACACAACAAGCCATGGAGTAAGAATAAGATTTACAGAAGTAAGAGAATGGGAAAAGCCCAGAGGCCAAAGATAGACAGCATAATTTATAGTTAAGAAAAGCTGGCAAAAAAACTAATCCAAGCTAAGGACGGGCATTCATAAGTAAGAATAAGCCTCTGTGTGTGAATTATTTGGGAGCTGGGTGGTGGGGCCCCCCAAAAGAGCAAAAACAAAAACACTCACCAGTTGGTTACAACAGCAAATGTCAGTCATGTAAACATACATACAAGTAACATCATAGACACTAAGCAAGTTGTATTCAGAAATTTTATATACATATATAAAATTTATATATATATATATACACACACACACAATTTATGTATATAACAACAATTAGTGAAAGAAGAGGTCATGAATTTGAAAGAGAGCAAAGAGGGGTATATGGGAGGGTTTAGGTGGAGGAAATAGAAGGAAGAATATGATGTAATTATATTATAATCTCAAAAAATTAAAAGACATAACTTTTAAAAACATGGCTGTTTGGTTTTATCAAACAGGGTCTCCACCGTAGCTCTGACTGGCCTGGAACTCACTCCGGCCTGCACTGCTCTCACACTTAGGGCTGTCTGCTTCCCTCCATCTCCCAGTGCTCGGATCCAAGACATGGCTGAACAGGCACAGCTCCACCTTACAAGTTTTTTTTAAACTAATCCAAACCTTCCAGAAACTTCCTGCCTAAATCTGTTTGTGTGCCCCACATTCAGTTGATACCTGAACATCCTCTTTTACATCTCCTTCCCTTAAATTCCTCACGGAACCAGTCACTTCAATCCTGCCGATCCTGCCTTCGTCCTGTCAGAACCAACCTACCCCTCCTTAGCTTCATTTCTTCAAGTGGCTACAAACAAAGCAGCAAAGTCGGAGATACCACTCTGGCTATTGGTCCTTAGCAGGTGGATGAGAGCATCCTAGCAGTACCTAGACTGAGCTCACTAGATGTTTATAAGCAGCAATGAGAAGGACTGCTTCACACCGGCTGTGGAGGAAGGAGTGACAGAAGATCAGTGAGAGGAATCCAAGAAAAGGACATGAGGAGAGCTGCAGGAATGGAGCAGTGTGACTATTCCTATGTTACTCAGCAAGGGAGAAGTGGCACCCGGGACAGAGATAACTGACAGAAGAGGTGACCTTAAATAGAGAAAGATTGTTCAAAGTGATACATGAATTCCCTTTTGAAGTACTAGTAGTATATAATTAAATAGCTTTAATAATCAAAGCATTACTTTTGTCTTGTTGAATTTTTTGGCAGTTTCTCACACACATACGAGCACATATATGCTCACACACATAGGGACGCACATACATGCTGCAAGTACACGTGCACGTGCACACACACACACACACACACACACACACACACACACACTCATACACACTGCATTCTGTCCACTCTCACCTCTTCTTACCTCCCTCTCACCCCTGGCACCATCCATTTTCTACAGGTTTCTTTCCCATGTTCATGTCTTTGTTTTATTTTGTGATCCATTGATTTTAAGTAGGACCATAGGCCATGAATGGAAGTATCCACTGGAACCGAGGGGCTCACTTTTAGTACACAAGTGAAGATAATAATTGTCTCTCCCTCAGTATCCAACAGCAGCTAACAATTCAGCAGGGAGGGATGGGGTCCCATGAGCCTCAACCTAATCCACTTAGGCCTGTTGACACACCCAGTTTAATGTAGGCCTAGTGCCCTCAGCTGCAGCTAGTGTGAGATCCAGTTTCAACGCTATGTCCTGCAGGGAAGATGACGCCCTGCAGGGAAGATGTCCTGGACTGAAGGGAGCACCATTTCCCACCTCTGGCTCTTCTATTCTTTAGACACTCTTTCTACAATGTCCCCAAGCCTTGGAGAACTTTAAACATCATTTATTCTAAGAATCTTGAGCAATTAACAGACTTTTATTTAATATTCAAAGAACTAATTTTTTAAAAGGCAAGAAAGGAGATAAACCTTTGCCCTAAAAGTCTTGACTTCTTTATACAACTATCTCAGAAAGTTTTCAGAAGCTCAGGCTTTCATTTGTTTACTTATTTATACCACCATCATTGGAGCATTTACAAAATTCTGTGAAATCGTTGTAGGTGTCTACAACTGCTATGTATGGAAATTAATACAAAGACTATAGTTCTAAATATATACTTCTGAAATATTACATTACTGACATGATAAACTAAAACTTCACTTTTGTCAATGAGATGATGCTGCATCCAGGCAAAATAGCATTACTCTAACCTATAGCCCTATTGTGCCAATAATCATTTTAAGTTTATAAACTATAATTTAGAGAGTATGTCACTGACAAGTACATTTTGAAACAAAACAGATTTCAATGAGGAAAAACTTCATAATACAGAAATACAAACAAACAGAATGTATTCCATAGGTTTCTCTATGAAGTTACATTTTGTACTGAGTAATTTGTAGGCAGGAGACAGTGTGGAAGATGGTGGTCAGAATATGTAAGTGAATTGAAGGCGTGAAAAGCGGTAAGTCCATCAGCTGGGGTTTGCAGGTAGCAGAAAGCACGGGTTACATGGAGTGGGATATGCGCAGTACCTAGAACGCAGGCTGACTTCCCTGCTGTACTCTGGCCATCAACTGCTAAATGCCAAAAAGACGTGCTGCAATAACCAAAGCCTTATCAACCAGGCCAGATTCTACCCCACCTGAGCACTGTGAGGTCTGCATTTGTGATGGAATACCTGAGCTGATAACACATAGAACTATCCAAACAACATTTGCATATTTGTGTAATTATTTTCTAAGGTTAATTAGCTCCTGTAATGCCTTTTGCCCTTTGAGACTGCTTACAGTGACAGGTTCACATATTTTCTGAACCACTGCCAAATCTGACAGCTTTTTCTTCAGCTAACCTGTTGCCAGAAAGTTATAAAATGAGTGACCCTATAATATATACTTTATATTTATAATTCATTTAAAAATCAAGATAAAAATGTAATAAATAGAAAGATTTCTTAAAATTCCCATTTTAAAAGTCAAAACATAAAGGCATTACACACTGGAAGAGTATTAACATTTCCATGACAACAATCTAATATAAAAATTTATAACTTTAAATTAGCACATGCCAATGTCACTAATTCAGCTATGTCACCCATAGATGGCATCCATAGATGAACATTAATGTGCATCCACTACATCCCCTGCCAGCTGCCCTTAGGACCAGCCTTTATTTCTTTCTATACTGGAGGTCCAACTGGAGAATGAACACTGTATGAAATATACATGTTTGTAGACCAAATTTATTTAAAGTTGAAGTTTCTCCTAAAAAACTAAGATGTTCTATTAGGAAAGTATGTACCAATAAAACCCGAAAGGAAGCCAATAATAAATCAGATGGATTATGATGCAAAATGTAATCATCATTTTGTATCTAGCAAAGCCACAGTTACACAATGGAAGAAAATTCCCAACTCCATAGAATATATCTCTAGGAGAAGTGAAATTTAAACATATTTTATTCTTAAATATTATTCTGTTGTTTAATACACATAAATTAGAAATTTTACCAGCAGTCACTGGATGAGAGTTCTATCATGACAGTTAGGGTGTTTGGCCATCCGATCACCAGAGTAGGTCAGCTTAGGCACTCTCTCAACCATTGCCACTAGTCTATAGTGGAGGTCTTTGGGGATTTCTGGGGACCTCTCCTGCAGAGATCTAAGGCCAAACCCCAGGTGGAGTTCCAGGAGTCCAATCAGCAAGAGAGAGGAGGGATTGTATGAGAAAGAGGTATCGAGGCCATGATTGGTAAAAGCACAGGGACAAATAGCTAAACTAGCAGAAACACATGAACTGTGAACCAATAGCTGAGGAGCCCCCATGGAACTGGACCAGGCCCTCTGGATAAGTGAGACAGTTGATGAACTTGAACTGTTTGGGAGGCCCCCAGCAGTGGGACCAGAACCTGTCCTTGGTGCATGAGCTGGCTTTTTGGAACCTAGCACCTATGCTGAGATACTTTGCTCAGCCTTGGTGCAGGGAGGAGAGGACTGGACCTGCCTCAACTGAATCTACCAGGCTGAGCTGACTCCCCAGGGGAGATCTTCTTGCCTTGGAGGAGGTGGGAATGGGGGTGCATTGGGGGGAAGGGTGGAGGGTGGGAGGAGGGAGGACAGGGGAATCCGTGGCTGATATGTAAAATTAAATTAATTATAAAATAAGAATATTTATAAAAAATTAAAAATTTTATACTCATGAAAACATTTAATGAAAATATCTGAATATAAAATATATTTTATAAACTGCATAGGCTATTATTTTATTTTACTTATTCCATTAAATAAATTTGATTGAAATTTATACTCATTTCTCCATATTTTAAACATGCAAACTTTTACAGATTGAACAAATTTGGCTCAGCAATTTAAAGGACTAGGCATATATATTATTACACAAAATTACCGGTAAAGTGTGCATATAATGATAACATTAAAAAATCAAAACCACATTTTTTTCTCTAAATAGTAAGTGGAATCACATGAGGGTACCATTATTAGACATTTGGTTCTAAAATGAAATTTTATAAAGTTAATTTTTTTTTTTTTTTTTTTTTTGGTTTTTTGAGACAGGGTTTCTCTGTGTAGCTTTGCGCCTTTTCCTGGATCTCGCTCTGTAGACCAGGCTGGCCTCGAACTCACAAAAATCCACCTGCCTCTGCCTCCCGAGTGCTGGGATTAAAGGCGTGTGCCACCACCGCCCAGCTAAAGTTAAATTTTGAGCTGAATAAAAATAAAAAGAACTTATTATCCTAGTTAGGGTCTCACTACTGCTGTGATAAAACACCGTGACCAAAGCAGCTTGGGGAGGAAAGGGTTTATTTGGCTTATACTTCCACATCACTGTTCATCATTGAAGGAAGTCAGGACAGGAACTCAAACAGGGCAAGAACCTGGAGGCGGAGTCCTTGGGGAGATGCTTCTTACTGGCTTGCTCCCCATGGCTTACTAAGTTTGCTTATAGAACCCAGGGCTACCACCAGCCCAGGGACGACTCTACTCACAATGGGCTGGGCCCTCTCCTAACAACCACCAGCGAAGGAAATGTTCTACAGGCCTGCTACAGCCTGAGATCAATTGAGGCCTCTCCTCTCAGATGACCCTAAGGTTGTCTCAGAGTTGACATCGAGCCAACACACCTATAAAATCAAAATATCTTGAAACTCTTTTCCTCCACTTTTTAGATGACAAGATATTGTTAATAGTAATTAACCCTAAGGGTATACTACCAGTCAACATGACTGCTTTCATAAATTATAACTGGTTATGCACAGAAGATATTTGTAATAAATATAATTGACAAAAGTTCAGTATTCAAAACTTTATCAAATACATTAGAAATGAGCAGATAGTTCAAACTTCACATGCACAGAATAAATTCTGAATTAGATTTCCAACTCCTCACTGTCTTTGTTCTTCACTTTTTCCATCTTGTCAAGTGGTAACTTGACCTATCCACTTGTTCATATCCAAATCTGGAAGTCAACCAAGACATCTCCTCTAACTATACCTTCCACATTTACTTGGGTTAACTTATCCTCAATATATATTTCCAGATCCATAAACTTCTTTTGGTCTCCTCTCTCAGTATCCTAGCTCAAGGATCACCATGCCTTATCTAGAGTGCTATCCACTGGACTTTGTCACCTGTTTTTCTCCTAGTCATTATTTACAATGAATTTCTGACATAGATACTTTTGATAACTCTATTTATGACAACTTGCTAAAGTTCACACAACTTGCTAAAGTGCAAACTAGTCTGTTTGGTTATAGTGTCAAATAAAACAATGTTTACTCATCGTGGGGGCAAAAGAGAGAAGATGAGAGGGTAAGCTGAAGGAGCCCATTCTCTCCTTCCATCTTGTCGAGGTAGGATCTCTCTTGTTTCTCCTACAGAGTACCCAAGGCTAGCCCAAGAGCTCTCAAGTGGTTCTCCTATCTTTGCTGCCCATTACACACTTGAAGAGCTAGGATTTAAAGGGTGTAGTGCCACATTTGGATTACTGTTTTAAAAAATACATTTTGACAATATTTTTTACCTCTATCAACTCCTCCAGATCACCTACACCTCTCTATCCACTCAACTTCATGTTTCTCTCTCTCTCAAAAGAATAAAAAATAACTTAAAAAATTAATACAAAAAATACCAAGACAAAACAAAAATGTATATTTGTGTGTACTAATACATACATGCATACATACATACAGAGAGAGAGAGAGAGAGAGAGAGAGAGAGAGAGAGAGAGAGAGAGAGAGAGAGAACCTCAACATGGGATCCATTTTGTGTTAGCCAATATTCCTGGGCCCTGGGTCTGCCTGGAGTGTGGTTAATCCATCTGTGACACCCCACTGGAGAGAACTGATGTTCAGTTTCCTGGGGTGTCTATAGCTGAAAGCACTCACAACCCTGCACAGGTTCCCACCAGACAAAGGTCAGCACTCAGAAGGGGAAGTAGGCACAGCCCCACCCCTCACCAGGAAGCTAAGTGCATCTCACTCTTCGTGGTTCTGATGCTGTGCAGCAAGCACCTTCACCTGCTGATCCATCTTCTTGGTCCTCATGGTCAGAATTTCAATACTGATACCCATCCTTTTAGATCATACATGGCAAAGAGTTAAAAAAATTCTCAAGCTGACACAAACTTGTTTTTTTAACCATCTAAATATAAAATCTGAACCAAAATTACCAAGTCAGTTGTAAAAGAACAGAAAAGAATAAATAAATATGACTCAACACTTTACAGATGTGCTGTGAATGCTAGGTGATCGGACACTAGAGCATAAAACAGGCTGTGCTCTGGAATGGGAAGCAGAAAAAGCTAGCAGATTCTTAATTCAAAATCTGTGCACCTGATGAGTACTGGTGAAATTATTAAGGCCACTCCACGTAGGACTCCAGTCTGAGGAAACAAGACCAGCTGAGGATCCAGCGAGGTGAGGTAGCTGTGGCTTGTTCTGTCTCTCTGATCTACCAGCATTCACCCCAATAACTGGCCTCGGGTTTGATTTTATTAATAAGACTCTTTAAGATTCATGTTACATCTGGCGCCCAACGTTAGTGGTACCAATTCTTGAAAAGACCCAAGCTACACTTGGCCGGTTGTGGTGGCGCACACCAGTAGGAGTTGCTGAAGAAGGCAGAGAAGGAGGATCCTGAGTTTGATGCCAGCCTAGGAGGCTTGGGAGAAGCTTTGGCCAGGACCAAACCACAAACAGTGGTGGGACCATGGAGGCAGTGGCTGCTACTCTGAGTTGCTGGCTTCTTCTCATCGTGTTGGTGACTGCGGTGATGCTGGGACAAAGGGTTTACTACTGCTTGTTCAGAGAAGAATTGCCAGGACCATCGTGTTACAAGAAAGCATTGGCAAAGGTCAGTTTGGAAAAGTTTGGCAAGACAAATGGTGGGGAAAAACTGCTGTGAAGATTTTCTCTTCTAGGAAAGATCATTCATGGTTCCAAGAGACAGACATTTATCAGACTGTGATTGCTCCAAACCACAGAGGAGGCACAAAAACAAACAAACAAACAAACAAACAAAAAGTCTGCAGGGAACCATGATCACAGCAACTTTGAAATCTTCAAAAGGATGACGGGACCCCACAAAGATGATTCCACATGGACTATGATAAAGCCATTAAGCCGATTAACATCATGGAAAAATCGACTTTGGACTACAAACTGGTCAGGACAATTTCGAGATGACTAGCTGAGATGATCCAGCCTGGCAGACTACTCAAGCAAGGACTTATGACAAGCCCTGAACTTTCTTTTTATGCAGAGACTGGACAAATGATACAGGACTTGACAATTAACCCAAAAATTTTCTTTTCAAGATTCCCTAAAGATATCTTCACCCCTAGAAAGCAAAAAGAAAAAGAGAATAAGATATGAGATAGATCATTGAATCTACTCTGAGAAAAAAGATAAAGAAATAATAGGATAAATATGTAGATCACTGAATCTACACTGAAGAAAAAAGGGAAGATATAAAAATGACAAAAGGTAGACTACTGAATGTATTATGAAAAGAAAAAAGAGCGAATATGGATATGATAAGATAAAAAGGGAGATTATGGAATCTACTTTTAAAAAGGAACTACTTCTTTTAAATAACATAAGTAATAAAAATTTTTTGGTCTGAGTTTATCAGATGTTACTGGACTGGACATTGTTAATATATATAATGGAGTTTTTTGCCTGAATTTGTCAAATGTTAATGGACTAGACATCGTTAATGTAATCTTGACTGTGTATATTGTGTATACTTACTGGATATAATTTTTCTTGTATTAGTTATAAGTTTTTTTAAATTTTAGACAAAAAGAGAGGAAATGTGGTATTGTATTCCCCCAAATATTGTGCATGCTAATAAACTTATCTGGGGTCAGAGACAGAGCAGCCACAATATTAAACATGAGGATAGGCAGTGGTAGCACACGCCTTTAATCCTAGCATTCCAGAGGCAGAAATCCATGTGTTCAAGAATACAGCCAGGCATGGTGACACACGCCTTTAATCCCAGGGAGTGAGTCTTTAATCCCAGGGAGTGATGGTAGAAAGCAGAAAGATATATAAGGCGTGAAGACCAGGAACTAGAGGCATTTTGGCTGGTTAAGCATTTGGCATGGCTAAGCATTCAGGCTTCTAGCAACACAATTCAACTGAGAACCATTCTGGATGAGGACTCAGAGGCTTCCAGTCTGAGGAAACAAGACCAGCTGAGGATCTGACAAGGTGAGATAGATGTGGCTTGTTCTGTCTCTCTGATCTTCCAGTATTTCACCCCAATACCTGCCTCAGGTTTGATTTTATTAATAAGAACTATTAAGATTCATGTTACAGATGAGTCCACTCATTTTAATAAAATGTAGACACTCCCCTTAGTATAGCCTGCAATGCAAGCATAATAACATTTGGAGAAAGTACTTCTTTCTATAGTATATAACATGTCAGGCATGACTCACAATATAAATATTAGCAACCCTAAGAGTTAGGGTTATGACACACTGCATAACAATAACCCAAAGAGTGAAGGGTCTCAAACACAAAGGCACAAGAACTTGATTTAGGCATATACTATATTTTATGGGTCAGGTTCACTTCAAAAACTACCTTGGAAAAAGAAAAAAGATTTATTTTCTGAAAATTCAATGTATCTGCTCTTCTTTATTTTTATTTTTTATTTTTTATTTTTATTTTTATTTTTTTTGGTTTTTTCGAGACAGGGTTTCTTTGTGTAGCTTTGCGCCTTTCCTGGAACTCACTTGGTAGCCCAGGCTGGCCTCGAACTCACAGAGATTCGCCTGGCTCTGCCTCCCGAGTGCTGGGATTAAAGGCGTGCGCCACCACCGCCCGGCTGTATCTGCTCTTCTTTAAATAACTTTGCAACCTTAGAGAGAAACCGAGGTTAACTTAAAACATACTATTTTCTGCTGTGTATTTATCTATGGTAATGCACAAGGCTAAATGAAAGAAACTGGAACAAAAGATTCAATACATTGACTGGAAAAACTAGTAAAACTGAAACCATAGCATTAGAATGAGAGTTGGTGTCCAAAGGAGTCAGAACATGAGAGAAAGAAGTGGTTGTAAGGAGTCATAAGAGAAAACATTTTGGGTAATGGAAATGTTTGTCCTTTGTTGTCATGACTGCAGTGATGTTTACAACAATGGCATATATTTACCAAGCCACTCAGCAATATAAAACCCATGGTTTGATACTGATAACTGGTCGTATTTTTTTTTAAGTTTTGTTAAAACATAGTCACACATTCTTGATTATGTATTATCTATGGTTGCTCTTGCTATACAGCAGTGGAGCTGCGTAGTTGAGACAGTATATTCTGCAATTATTAATTATCTTTTTCTTATGAAAGAAAACATTTGTCAAATCCTGCTTTCAATATTTATAGTCTCAGCTTTGAATGTCACCTTAAACATCCAAGTCTGATTAGATTACCCCTAAGTCCCAAGAAGACTACAGTAAAAGATGTCTTTAAACAAAGACAAATTCACAATGCCTAGCAGAACAAGGCAGGAAAAAAATGTCAGTTTAGAAGAGATACATCAGATAGATAAGTGATAATTTACTGGATCTGACAAAGTCTAATGTTACAGTTGCCACTGAAAAAGTGGAACCAACTCTGTTTAAGAGTCCTCAAAAATGTAGAAGAATGCAAATGCATCTACACTTATCATCCTGCACAAAACCCAACTCTAAGTGGATCAAGACATCAACGTAAGGCAGATACACTGAATCTCTAAGAAGAGACAGGAATATTCTTGACACCATTAGCACAGGAAAAGACTTTCTGAACATAACACGGATAACACAGGAACTAAGAACAACAACAAATGAATGGGACCTCATGAAAGCTTCTGTACGGCAAAGAACACCAACAATTAGACAAAGTGTCAGGCTACAGAATGGAAAAAGATTTTTACCAACTACATATCTGATAGAGGGCTAAGAATGAAAATATATAAAGAACTAAAAAAAAACTGGGTATTAAGAAAACAAATAACCTAATTAAAAACGGGGAACATATCTAAAGAGAAAATTCTCAATAGAGGAAAGTCAAATGGCTCAGAAGCACTTAGAGAAATTTTATAATCCTTAGTCACCAGGGAAATGCAAATCAAAACTACTTTTGATATTCTATCTTAGCACAATCAAAATGGTGAAGATGAATAGAACAAATGACAGCTCCTGCTGGCCAGGATGTGGAGTAAAGGGAACACTCATCTATTGCTGGTGGGTGTGCAAATTTGTACAGTCACTATAAAAAATCAGTGTGGTAATTCCAAAGGAAATGGAATAGATCTACCTCAAGATCCAGCTATACCACTCTTGGGCACATACCCAAAGGACTCTACATCCTACTACAGAGACATTTACTGAACTCATGCTGCTCAGTTCATAATAGCCAGAGATTGGAAAGAGCTGAGATGCTTGTCAATGGATTAATGATTAAACAGAATGTGGTACCATTTACACAATGGAATATTATACTTAAGCATGAGAGAGAGAGAAAGAGAGAGAGAGAGAGAGAGAGAGAGAGAGAGAGAGAGAGAGAGAGAGAGAGAGAGGGGAAAGAAACCATTAAACTTAAATCATTTGCATGCAAATGGAGAGAGCTAGAAAAAAAGAATCATCCTAAAAGAGGCAGCACAGACCCCAAAAGACAAATATGGTACACATTCATTTGTATGTGGATGTCAGCTGTTAAGTCCTCGATATGCTACGGTCCATAGAAACACAGAGGTTAGGTACAGAGTAAGGGACTAGGGGGAGAATGGATCTCCCTAGGAAGGGGAATAGAACAGATAGTTGTGGATGAATGAGGGGGCTGGAGGACAGGAATGGGAGGACCAAACAGGAAGAAGAGAAGAGTGGGGCAAGGGAAGGAATATGAGGAGGGACAGCTAAAACTAATGGCCATGTTAGGGATCCTATGGAAACTAAACACAGTAGAAGCATCCTAAAATACATGAAGGCAATCTAAAGGAAATCACCTAATAACAGGTATTGTTGTGAGGACCAGCCTTCAGCAGCTCAGGGATGGAGGGGGATCCACTTCCACTGAGTCAGTGAACTACTCAATTGACTTTTCTATCTAAGGGAGTAAAATTTAATTCTCTGGGGCTGATGAAAAAGGGACACACACACACACACACACACACACACATACAAACACACACACACACACACACATACAAACACACACACACATACAAACACACACACACACACACACATACACACACACACATGCACACACCACACACACACACACACACACACACACACACACACACACACCTCCAAGAAGTCAGGGTCTCACCTAGGGTGCTGATGAATGGCAAGCCTTCAGCAGGCCAGAGAAACTGAAGAGGAGATGCAGAGCCAGCAAACTACTGGACAGACAAACAGACACAAGGACTTTTCTGAGGGCCAAAGCTTAGTTCTTCATTTTATTCTTCTTTCTTCTTGCTTGTTCTACTCCATTCTTTCTCTGTGCTGTTCTTCTGCACTGATGTTTCCCTTCTGTCTATTCTTATTTTTTCCCTTACAGCTTATATATCCCAGCAAAATCTCTCAAGCAATATAAAAATTACAATGTGGTTACATTCTATTTTTTAAGTGCATGACTACAATGAATACAAGTAAAAAACAGCATGTTTTTCATATCCCTTATATGATTAAACATTTTACATATTACAGGTGAAAAAAACCAAGTTGTCCTAAGAACCCACATACCCATTGGGTACCCATTCATACCCAAGCAATTTGTTATAGATTAACAGTGTGTAAGCAAGCAAGGTGTATTTCTCAGTCAGTTCTTTTGCTGGCAGGCTGCATTTTGCAGTTACAAAGAAAAGATCAATCACTTTATTATTTATCTCAAAAGGTAATCTTATAAGAAATCTTAAAAGAATCACAAATCTAAACTTTTATATATGAAAAACAATCAGTCAGCTCTACTTTAAATCCTGAGGGTACATACCCATTCATCAACAGTTTTTTATATCAGGAAGCTGAGGGCAGAAATGGGTACAAGGAACTATCATCACCCTTGATCACTAACCCATCCTAGCAAGAAAGGCACATCAGCCAGCTATAGCCAGGCTACCATTATTCCTGTTCCCTAATCTCTACAAGTCCCTCACTCAACTATTAAAAGTGTGTCTTTATAAACTTTAAATTGTTCCCCAAGATTTTCTATCTCAAAGTCATTAACAAAAACATCTTAACCTAACCTTAAGTCATTATTTAAAGCTTTGTTTTAGCTATGATGCACACTGAAACCCCTGAACACAGCTCCCACACTAAGATTAAAACAACTTTAGCTTCTTCGACTCAATTGTTTTTCTTAATCATTAACCTAAGCCACAGTCTATATGGTTCAAGAGAACTCAGAAGTCCTAGCTGTGTGACACTTCCTTGGTCCTATTTTTTTTCATCCTTTTTATCCCCTGCTTTATCAGGGGTGGGGGCAACACCATATCTTGCCTTTACCTATATTAATTTCCCCACTAAACTAACTTCTATCATAACACCTTACTATATTTGTCAAAAACCCTTAAGCTTCAAAATTCTATTTAAATTAAAAATACTATTTTATAAAATAATTGCTTCAATTAAATAGTACAACTTGAGAGGAAATAATAATAATCCACAGGTTACAAACACCCAGTGGAACAGGATATTTCCATGAGATAATCATACAAAATTAAAGATAATCTCCCCACAACCATTCACACCATGCCAGATACCAGAGAAAAATGGCAGCAGCAAACTTGTAAAGGCAAAACAGTAGCAAGAGACACTCTGGAGCCAAAGCCCTCCGGGCCTTGCTTAGCTGAGATTCACCTATGAGTGCCTTGCACTATGGTTGGCCAATCTCCTGTTGCCACCTGCTACTCCTTTGACATGGTCATCGGCAAATAGGGGAGATGGAACCCCAACTGGACATCCCCAATCACCAAATGAAGCTTCCAGTGCCTAGAATGACTTACATGTAATCTAGTTATTGACAAGGGGGCCCCACTGAATTTACCAAACAACCTACAAGTTGCCGAGCCTATTGGTTGCTCTCCCCAAACTGACAGCAAAACTCAGTTGCTGAAGGCAACATCTAGACAAACCATTGAACATGGAGAAAACAAGTTGGTGCCCACTTTTCAGACTTCACCTCAACAGACTAGTGTTCATCATACTAGAAAGCATTCTGCACTCTCAAAGGAGATGGGTAAACTCCAACCCAGTTACAAATCCTTAGATCTATAATGATGGCCTGCCTGCAAGATGAGCTAATGCAATAGAGGCAGAAAGCTTGTGGGAGCAACCAACCAATGTCTGATGGGACTTAAGGCCCACTCCATGAGATGAAATGTATCTCCATTCCCATCACTATTTGGGTGGCCTGAGACTAGAAAGCACAGCAATCTAGGGAAAAACCAAATACTACTGTTCTGTTAAGGAACACAGAAATGACTCCTAATGACATTCTGCTGTACTTGTAGCTCAGTGTCTTGCTCAGCCCTCATCAGAGAAGCTGCCTCCTACAGCACAAGGGAATAAATACAGAGTCCACAGCTAGACATTATGTAGAGCGTGAGAGACCTCGGAACACATAGTCCTAAATGGAATGTTTTCATCAAATTTCTCCCTTCTGGCCTCAGGGAACTTTGCTAAGCAAGAGGCAAAAAATTGTAAGAGGCAGAGCAAATGGAGGAAACCAAGGAACCAAGGCCTTCCAGATACAATAGTAATGACTTACATATGAACTCACAGAGTCTGTGACAGCACACTCAGGGCCTGCATGGGTCTTGGTGAGATGTGGTCTCAACATCAAGAGGAGAAGTAGACACATGCCCCCATCTCTAAGCCAGAAGCTATCTCCAATTGATAACCACTTGCAAAGTAATAATTAGTTTTCTCTAAGGGAGTCTTGTAGCTAGAGTTTTCCTGACTGGCCCACAGTCAGGGCAAATCTCTTCTCACCTGCCAGTCCCACAGCCACTCAGACCCGACCAAGTAAACACAGAGACTTATATTGCTTACAAACTGTATGGCCGTGGCAGGCTTCTTGCTAACTGTTCTTACAGTTTAAATTAATTCATTTCCATAAATCTATCCCTTGCCACATGGCTCGTGGCTTACCAGGATCTTCACATGCAGCTTGTCATGGTGGCGGCTGGCAGTGTCTCTCTGACTCAGCCTTCCACTTCCCAGCTTTATTCTCCTCCTTGCCCCACCTATACTTCCTGCCTAGCCAACGGCCAATCAGTGTTTTATTGATTAATTAGCAACACATTTGCCATACATCCCACAGCACTTCCCCCCCTTTTTTTTTTTTCAAAAAGGTAGGTTTTAACCTTAACAAAGTAAAATTACATATAATTTGGGAATTTGGGCGTAGCTTCTCTTACTACTTCCTGCTGGAAGGGGGCGCTGTATCTTATGGGGAAACAAAGAAAATTTTAGAATTATGGAATAGTCCATGAGGCTGTATCGTCTGAGCCAGATGCCTTCAAACCATTCTGGATGTTGGATCATCTGGGCCATGGTGTCATTGGAGACCTTCAGGGGGTCTTGGCTGGTCAAACCTGATGTATCTTAATCTGGAACAATTCCATAGCCTTTGGCTTTCTGTGGGAACAAAAGCAGAGACTCCTTTCCAAAGCAACATATCCTTATATCCAAATTTTGAAGTCAAGGTATCTTTAAAATATACATTTTGGCATAACTCAACAGCTTTTACAATCAAATGTTTTTCTGCAGTTAAAAATCCCAAAGACAACACAATCCAGATTCTCTGTGTAATATCCATTTTTACATGGCTTATTTTTTATACTACCTTTACTGTCTCTTTAAAGACTTTATTTTTAAAAACTATTTATTTCTTTATATAACTGTATATATTCCTTTTTCTTTCTCTTTCAAGCCTATGTACATTTTTACACACATTGTAAACTATTACACCTGAATCTGTCTTATTGTGAATCTATTGCTTTAAACTGCAGCAGCTGTGGCTGCTGGCTCTGCCCACCTCAGCTTCCCAACATGGCTACGTTTACCGCCAGCTCTGGGAGCTATCGTGGGTCTATGCTTTTATCCAAGCAGCATGTAGTCCAGAAACCTCTTTTTTTGTTTTGTACTGTCAAAGTCTAAATCCACCATGCAGCTTAATGTGCCACTTGCAGAGGCCTCATTCCCGCCAGTAGCTCCAACTGGCAGCTGCCGCTCATTTGAGAGAGATAATTAGGAAGCTGGTTTTAGCTCTGTTTTAGAATCTTTTTTCTCAGTTTTTAGGTGGAAACTCTTGCCACCACGTTGGACGCCATTTGTAGCTAGAGTTTTCCTGACTGGCCCACAGTCAGGGCAAATCTCTTCTCACCTGCCAGTCCCACAGCCACTCAGACCCGACCAAGTAAACACAGAGACTTATATTGCTTACAAACTGTATGGCCGTGGCAGGCTTCTTGCTAACTGTTCTTACAGTTTAAATTAATTCATTTCCATAAATCTATCCCTTGCCACATGGCTCGTGGCTTACCAGGATCTTCACATGCAGCTTGTCATGGTGGCGGCTGGCAGTGTCTGACTCAGCCTTCCACTTCCCAGCTTTATTCTCCTCCTTGCCCCGCCTATACTTCCTGCCTAGCCAACGGCCAATCAGTGTTTTATTGATTAATTAGCAACACATTTGCCATACATCCCACAGCAGAGTCTCACTGGGCAAACAAAGAACATTTCAGGGCAGGCCCCATGCCGAGCAGTAGATGGCTAACACATGAACTCAATGGCATTCTAGGAGGTTGTCTCAATGTTGTGTCAGAGTATTTTATTTATATATGTATTTCTACTTTTAATTTTTCTTCTTCTTCTTCTTCTTCTTCTTCTTTCTTTTCTTCTTCTCCTTCCTCCTTCCTCCTTCCTCCCTTCTTCTTCTTCTTCTTCTTCTCCTCCTCCTCCTCCTCCTCCTCCTCCTCCTTAACCTTGTAGGTCCCAGTTCTGTGTTTTTAAGGGATTCCTGTGTATACAAACTTGTGTGTCTCTGTGGCTATATGTGTTTTTTGTCTCTTTTTCCTGTTCATTTCATTTATTATAATTGTTGCTTTATTTTATTTTATTTTATTAATATTCTTTAGATGTCTGTTTTCTACAGAGACAAAAAGGGAGTGAATTCAGGTAGGAGGGGAGATGGGAAGGTTCTTGGAGAAGTTGGGGGAAGAGAAACAATAATCAATATATTTAAAAAAATATTTTCAATAAAAGGAAAAGAGTACCTTTGGGAGAAGATTACAGGTGCTTCTGAGATTGAAGGAGAATGGGAAGCGCATTTTAGAATCAGGCTGTTTAAGAAGCAGGTACTTTTAGGCCACGTGGGTATTCAATGGTCTGTGCTGTACCCCAAAGCCATGCTGATATCTGTGAGCCATGCTGCTGCCTGGGGCCACAGTGATGTCCAGGGCCTGCACTGCCACAGATGGCTGAAATGGTATCCATGGCCTGTGCAGCAGCAGAGGGTCATGTTGATATCTATGGTCTGGACTGCCATTGGAAACATGGTGACATGGAGACCACGAGTAAGTACAAGATCCCATGCTCTTGCTGACTGGAAAGGGCAAGGAAGGTATTTTTGCAATGGTAATGATGACTGCAGATGCACATCGGAGAAAGAGAGACATGGAAGGCTTCTATGACAACCTCTACCTCCAACCCCATCCCAAAAGGTAACAGCCTAGACAGAAAGCCGTCAAAGAGAACTCTTAAAAACGGGGATAAGGATGCTGAAGTGTAGCTCTTCACTTTGGTGGCTTCTGGCAGGGGTGTACGTGGGGAAGGACTCAGTTTTAAGGGCCTGGCCACTGGGAATTTGACCATGCTCCAGTGAGTATATGGGAAACACAAACTGGACTTGTTTTCTTTTTGTTTGTTTGTTTGTTTTGTTTTTCTTTTTCTTCCTCTTTTTTTGAGGGGGAGAGGTCCCAAGGGTGAGGGATGTATCTGGGAGGACTGGGAACAGAGGGTGCTGGGGGTTCATAAGTAAAATTCTGAAACAATAAAAATATTATAGGGGAAAAGAGGCAGGTATTTTCCCCATTTCCATTGAGTGTAGTTTGGCTGATGACTTCCCATATTTTGGCAGGAAGGACTTTGAAATGCAGACACGAGAAACAGTTGGTGTCCATTTCAGAAGAGAAAAAGGATGAGCAAGGAACTGTGGCAGTTATTAATTAAATAATTTTGGTACTGGGGATAGAAGCCAAGGCTTCAATGTAAAAGGAATACACACTCTACCACTAAGCTGTACTACTGGTTTCATGATATGCGCACTCAATGTGAAATGACTGGGAGACCTCAGCAAATCCTCCCAGTCTTTAATTCTCTAAACTTTCAGATGCTAGGCAGTCACACTCAGAGGCCTGAAGAGTTCTTTGTGAAATTAGAGTAAATTAAAAGTTGAAAAGACATGGATAGATGCAAGTGAGCATGGGGGAAAAGTTCTCAACATATAGACTATAACTACAGACCCCTGAAGAAAGTCTATAAATACAAAACATAATGATTATACCAAAGAGAAACATGTTTAAAAGAACCATGGTTCTTTTAATTACCTTATGTACCTTCAGAGGTACATACATAAAAATGCAAAAACTACTACTAAAGATGAGCACTTGAGGAATACAAGGCATGCTTACAAACAAAAGCAAACAGGAGAGGTCAAAATTGGAAGGGTAGGTTGGAGCTAGGAAAGAGATGGAGCTGAAGACTGACTGTTAGGTATCTGCACTCCAAGTATAAGTTCGTGATTTAAGATCTTTGTTTACCAGACAAATTGGCTATAACTTATAAACACCAGATAATACAGATTCACACACACAAAGAGACAATCAGAGCTTTGACTCTTCCCCGTGCATGCTCAGCTTGCCTTACAACTCCAAGAGCTTTGGTTGCCCTCTGAAGTTCTGCATTTGAGCTTAGGACATTAACCTGGGGCTATTATGGTCAATACTTTAGGCAAACATTTAAAGAATGAAAGACTGAGACACATTGTATACATTATGGAAATTCTTAAGGGCTTAAAAATAGATTGTGAATAAGTGGTGTTCTCTCAGTGTGGAATACTCAGCCATAAATGGGACAATACCTCCTCCTGAGGCTCAGGGGTCATTGCAGAAGAGTGTACAGAAAGACTGTAAAAAACAGAGGTCACAGATGACAAGAAAAGCTTGTTCTTCAGAAACAATAGGGATGTTGTATGGTATTTTGTTTGCTTTCTGACAAATAAAGCTTACTTGGAGATCAGAGAGTGAAGCTAGCCACTAGTTAACCATAGAGGCCAGGCAGTGGTGGCACACACCTTTAATCCCAGCGCTTGGGAGGAGGAAGCAGGAAGATCAGGAGTTCAAGGCCATCCTTGACTACAGGAGATTGAACCAGTCTAAAAGAAACAGAACTGGGCGGTGGTGGTGCACATCTTTATAATCTCAGCACTAAGGAGGTGGAGACAGGAATATAAGGCAGGTAGAGATAGGATCTTGCCCCCATTCAGTCTGAGGATTTGTAGAGACAAGATGTCCTCCATTCGGTCTGAGATTTCTTAGAGAAAAGAAGTCTCTCTGGTGTCTGCTGCTCTGCTTCTCTGATCTTTCAGTTTTCACCCTCGATATCTGACTCCAGGTTTTTAATTAATTAATTAAATTAATTAGTTAATAAGACTAATTAGGATTGTGCATCATAGGGAAGTTAGACATCAGAACTCAGAGCAGTTTTGACAACTTCATAAGGCCCAAGGAAGCTCAAACCAGACAGGCTCCCCAAATGGAGGGAACAGAGGGAACAAATCCGGCCAGCTGGGAGTTAGCCATTTGTCCAGGCTGGGGACGGGAAGTGAAGCCCAACCCCAGGCTTCCAGAGGTTTAGGCTAGAGGTAGGGTGAGAAGTGCTGGGAGGGGCCACAAGCATTGAGTGAGTCCCAGGTTCCTAGGGGACTTGAAACTGGAAGAGTATCCATGGGATTGTCAACCAATCATGTAAGTATAATATTTATATATGAAATCATCAACAATTTTAAAATAAAGATATTAAAAATAAACAGATTTGAGAAAGAAAGTTTTACTCACTTATATTAGCTCTTTAAGAATTTTATACAATGTATTGATCATATTCACCCTTTCCAACTCCTCCCAGAACAAACCCCGCCTTTTCCTACCCAACTTGTCTTTTTTTTTTTTTAATATAAGAAGTGAAGCTTATGCTGCCTATGTACTCTTGGATGTGTGGCCTTCACTGGAGCATAGTTGATCTATCAGGGCTCACACTCTTTTTCTAATTCCTCAGTGTAGGTCTCCAAGAAACCTGGGATAAATGGCTAACTGGAGTGCCTATTAACATACCAAGTCAGACTTGGGCTGCCAGGCTCTCATCCCCACCCCCAGCCCCACCTTAAACCTCTCCAGCCCATGAGCTTTGCTTCCCTTCTCCCAGCTTCTCTTTTACTATAGAACCTTAGCCATTGTGGCTATGCTCTTTCTTGGCTCCTGGTTCCTCTCTTCCCTGAACCCTCTCTCTCTCCTCTCAGACCTGGTTCAGTCGGCTAGTCATGTTAAGTATGGACTCTTCTGTGGCCTCTGTTTGTGCTCCCGTCAACCATAGGTAGGAACAGTCATGGTCTCCTTTTCATTCGCCTGTATCATTACCAAATCCCTCTCAAATTATGACCTCTACTTTATTATTACTGTTACGTATACACACAGATACCGCATAACCTACCAAATCCATTTAGTGATGCTTAGAAGCACATGTGTTCAAGGCTGACCAGTTGGCATTAGAGATGTGACAACCTATCATGTGGTATATTCCTGGAGAAAACAGATTCTCCCTCTCCCAGCAGCCATTTGGGTGTAGCTCTTCATCTACGAGTGAGGCCTTATGAGCACTCCTCCATCTGGAGACTATTACAGAGATCCACAACTAGTCAGATGAGGTGTCCAATTCCAGTTGACACATCTACAATGCAACCCCTACGCCTAAGGCTTAGGGAAAACAGAGGTGGATGGGTGGAAAGATCATGAAAGCCAGAGGACCAAGGTACCTCCCAGAAGACAGCGTCTTCTAGACTTGACAGGGAAGCTGTACCCTTGACATCTCAACAATATGGTTCCCTAAACAAGATCATTAAATAAATATATAAAACTTCTTTCTCAAATTCCTACCACACTATGGGAAAGGAACCTTTTTTATGCATAAATAACAACAGGTATTATAGTTCATTCAAAACCCTTTTATGTTTTGAACGTAGCTTAGTTAGTACAATGCTTACCTCGTATACACAATGATCTGGGTTCAATCACTAGAACCTAATAAATCTGATAGAGTGGCACACTACAGAAATCTCAGCACTCAGGTTAGACAAATTTTTATGAGTCAATTTTCTCAACAAATATGTGTTGATCATAGCACCTTGCTTTGTATCTCCTTCAGATGAAGATATCAAGCAAACGAAAATGTTATATAATCATTTGCTATAATAATCCAGTGCTTAGTATAATAAGCTTGAGAATTATTATATTTACTGACATAATTTAAGTTGAAAACCTTGAAGCCATCTCAGAGCTGGTAAGTTTTAATTAAAAACAAGCCATTTCAGAATATATCCCCTTGAAGAAAAATATTTTATCTACTGTGAACCCAGACTTCTCACCATCTAAACAAACTGAAAAACTTGACACATTTTAATAAAATAACAAATTGGTATATTTAATTAGCAGTTCTGGTTTTAGAAGAAGGATGAACAAAATGTTTTCTTTACTGTCCAGTAGAAAACGCAAAAAAGAGAACACAACTCGGCCATGCTATTTAAAGATTTTCCACAAATAGCAAACATACCCTAGTTAGTAAGAAAAATGTGAGAAAAACAAGAAAGATAATTGTATTTATTGTGACCTCCTGACAACTGCATGATTTAAAATACAGCATTCTGTCTGTAAAGTTAAGGTTATGGGCTGCTATACACTATTATTAACTAGTATGTCACTAGTATGGCAGCTAACCTTTACTAGGCAGCAACTCTTCCTAGTTTCTGGTCAAGTGCATCCATGTTCCATTCACTGACATCTCACAGTAGCACTGTGAGACAGGTGCTAGTATGGTTCTAGGCACATGAATGAAGCACAGAAAGGATGAGGAGCTTGCTCAAAGTCCAATGGCCAATCAGCATAATCCCCATTAGAGCACAAAAAGGTGAGTTAAAAATCTATCCTTTTTTTAGTGCAGTGATTACTATTTCCCCATCCAATCTTTCCTCCACAGGGTTTCACAAGTTGATCCACAAAAATTTAACCTGTACTTGAATGTTCTGTTCAAAAATGCAATTTAAAATGCCCAAAAACTTTTCCAAAACTTTCAAATTTTCAAGTTAAAATATTTCAGTAAATTTATATAATGCCAAAAATGCCTTTGAGAAAATACAACGTGTCTTCATGATAAAAAGTCTGGCAAAGATACAAATACAAGCTCAAAGCTGAATCACTTTAACGGGGGGGGGGGGGGGGGGGGAATCTCCAGCATTTCCACTAAAACCAGGCACAAGATAAAGATGAAAACTATTTGGGCAATAAGACAAGAAGAGGAGATAAAGGGGACACAAACAGGGGAAGAAGAATTCAATGTATCTTAATCTACTGATGATTCTTTATATGAAGACATAAAAGATAACACCAGAAAACTCCCACGGCAAATAAATGCATTCAGCAAAAACAGTAGCATATAAAATTAACAAAGGAAAACCAGGAGCCTTCCTACACACAAATATCAAACTCACCGAGAAAGATACTAAAAAAACAACACTATTCACAATAGCCTAAAACAAAACCAAAAATAAAACCTCAGAATAAACCCAACTAAGGAAGTAAAAGACTTGTACAATGAGAATTTTAAGGCACAGGAAAAAGAAGTTGAAGATTCCAGAAAACGAAATGATCTTCAAGGTCATGGATTGGTAGGATTAATATTGTGAAAGTGAATATCCTCTAAAATCAATTTATAGATTCAACATAATCCCTACCAAAATTCTAACTCAGTTCTGTACATAAACTGAAAAAAGAAATACTCTAAAACTTCATATGGAAAAACAACATACCAAAAATAGTCAAAACAATCTTAAACAACAAAAAAATCTGCTGGAGGTATCACCGTCCCAGATGTCATGTTATACTACAGAGCTATTATTAAAATAACAGTATGGTACTGGTATAAAAAAACAGATTCACTGATCAATGGAATAGAAAGGGGTTACCTACACATAGGCACACATTCCTACAACCATTTGACTTTTGACAGAGGCGTCAATGATACACATTGGGGAAAAGTAACCATCTTCAACAACTATTGTTGACCAAACTGGATAGTTGCATGTAGAAGAATAAAATTTTACCCTGAATAAAAATTCAACTCTAGGCCGGGCGGTGGTGGCGCACGCCTTTAATCCCAGCACTCGGGAGGCAGAGCCAGGTGGATCTCTGTGAGTTCGAGGCCAGCCTGGACTACCAAGTGAGTCCCAGGAAAGGCGCAAAGCTACACAGAGAAACCCTGTCTCGAAAAACCAAAAAAAAAAAAAAAAAAAAATTCAACTCTAAATGGACCAAGGACCTTGAAATAAGACCTGATAACCTGTATCTTATAAAGGAAAAAGTAGGGAATGTGCTTGAAATCATTTGCACAGGAAATGACTTTCTGAACAGGACCCAAACAGCACAGGCATTGAGACCAAGAACTAATAAATGTGATCTTATAAAACAAAAAGTTTCTGTATAGCAAAGGACACTGTAACTTGAGTGGAGAAGCAACCTACAGAGTGGGAAAAATCTTTAGCAATTATTCATCTGACAAAAGTATAGAATCTATAATATAAAAAGAACCAAACAGAAAAACAACAACAACAAAAAAACTAAACATCAAGAAAACTATACTCATAAGGTCTTACCAACATGACTGCCTAAATAGAAGTTGATAAAGGATGCCACCAACAGACATGCCCAAGTGGATGGAGAAAGGTCCATGAGGCTTCAACTCTACACAAAGACCTACAGGCAACTAAGGAATACTGAGAGTGGAAGATATCATACTCGCCAGACAAGAGCATACCAATTGCTCATCTAATACCAAGGGCAGCAGCCCTGAAAACACACATATGATTAACATTATACAGACTGAGCAGGTTATATTTAGGAATATATATATACATACACACACATATATAACAGTTATTCATTATATATATATATATATATATATATATATATATATATATATGTAATAATAATTACTGAAAAAGGAAACCATGAAATGAAGTTTAAAGAGATCAAGGAAAGGTATATGGGAGGGTTTGGAGGGAGGAGAGGTGTTAGAATTCCTAGTTGCTCCCCAGCTACATGACTGTGTGTGTGTGTGTTGGCAAGATGCTTAGTCATCCCAGGCAGGGCCTTACATCCTACATAATCCCTGCGCTGAGCGATCATGTAATTTGCACCCAACAAGATCATGTGATCTATGTCATGCTTGGCATAGCTATATAAGCTCATATGCACATGTGTGTGGGGAACCTATAAAAGTGGATTCCACTAATTTCTCCCCTCTCTTCCTGCATGGTCATTCCATAGGCCTATGCACATTCCTTCTGTTCCCTTCCCTTAATAAACTCTTATAGTGGGTTTTGTTGTACTAATGGCTTTTCTGGCATGGTAAATGAATAACATTGTGCCACTTAATTAACAAGAGGGAAGGGAGAAACTTTGTAAATATATTATAATCTCAAAAAGAAAAAAAATAAGGCAGAGAACTCAATAGAGAGCCTCAAAAGAATAAATACAAATGGCTGAGAAATGCTTAAAAAATGTTCAACATTTTCACAAGCTTTATGTCACCATTGCTTGGCATATCTTGCAGGCAGGACACCACTGTAGATGAAGGGTTGGTGGCTGTCTTGGTGTCTATATTTCTCTTTTGACATCTTCCTGCACCAAATATGGTGGGAGGCAGGGATGGAGGTTCTCTGTAGGCACTAGTTCTGCATCTCCACACTCAATGAGTCATACAGTGCTGTCTTCAGTGTTGTAGAATGTTATTTCAAGGTGTGTTAACTTTTGTTTATGCTCTGGAATGTTTGTTTAATGATGCAACGATGTGTTTGATTAAATAAAATAAAATAAAATTAAGTAAAATCCAGGAGGCTGAGTCAGCAACTAGCTGACAGGAAGTGGTAGAGAGGAGCCAGATGAAAAAGGGTTTACAACGAGGGGTGAGGAGAAGCACAGGAGCCTTTTGGAGGATGTGAGCAAGGAGAGGAGGTGAGCTACTTTCTATTCAGTCTCTTTGAAGAGCAGAATTCCACCTTAACCTTTGAATCTTTAGTTGCTCAGAAGGAGAGAGGTTTAGTTAAGTTCTCTTCTTAGGTTTGTAAGAGTTGGAGCAGAGGGAACAGATTTCCCTCTTGGAGCAGAGGGAACAGATTTCCCTCCGGCTATGGTCCTTGTGGCCTAACCACTGCTGATAGCACTGGAGTTGCAGTTGCTGATTCAGACAGCTGTGGATTAAAAGGCAGAAACCATTAAAAAAGGACAACACGTCAGCAATGGGGCCTTGCTGTCAGTTTGTGGAGAGCAACCTGTAGTCTTGGTAACAGCCTAGTTTGCTTGGCCAACAACTCAAATGTAACCTAATCCCAGTACTGGAAGCTTCATTAGGCTCCCCCATTATTTAGAGACTTCATTGGGATCGCCTTCATATATTTTAGAAAGTTCCCACTGTATTGGTTTCCATACAATCTCTTAAATGCCTCTTACTTTTCACTCTCTCTCCCTGTATTCCCTCCCACAACCACCTCTCCCTTCCCACTCCCGACTTGATCTTCCCAGTCCAGCCCCACCCACTCCCATCCATTGCTATCTATTCTACTTTCCTTTCCTAGTGATGTATCTGTTTCCCTCTAGTCAGAGGGAATGAGGATATTGAGAAAACACTGCTCTCTAAATCAACATGAGCAAAGCTCATATGAACTCACAGAGACTGAAGGAGCATGCAGAGGGCCTACTTGGGTCTGTACCAAGCTGTCTGTGTTTACATTATTGCTTCCAGTTTAGTGTTTTTATAAGATTCTTGAATGTGCAAATGAGTGGGTCTCTGACCCTTGTGCCTTCTTCTGCGCTCTTTTCCTTCTGTTGGTTTGTCTTGTCCAACTTCAATGTGATTGTTTTTGTTTTATCGTATTATGTTTTATTTTTTATATTAAAAAATTAATGAATGAATGAAAATCTAGTAACTTGGGTAAAGGTTAATAACTTAACTACCATTTATACCTGCTAAGAAATGGAAAATCAGTTTTCTCCAATGAAATGACACTGGGTAAATCAACCACTTTAGGGCAGGCCACATATTCAGGAGTACTTGACCAACATATAATATACTCCAGGTTTTTTTTAGGTGTTTTGCTTGTTTATGTGTGTGTGTGTGTGTGTGTGTGTGTGTGTGTGTGTGTGTGTGTGTATTTGGTTACAACTTGGCAGTTTATTTTTTTTTTCTTTTTCTTCTTGGGTGGTATTTTACTTTGTTTTCTTGGTTTGGGGGGATTTTGATATTGTATTGAGTTTTTGTTTTTTGAGAAAGAACTTAAAAGTTGGATGTAAGGGAAAGGGGAGAGGATCTAGAAAGACTTGGGGGAGGGGAAAAATATGATCAAGATATATTTAAGGGCCGGGCGGTGGTGGCGGCGCACGCCTTTAATCCCAGCACTCGGGAGGCAGAGCCAGGCGGATCTCTGTGAGTTCGAGGCCAGCCTGGACTACCAAGTGAGTCCCAGGAAAGGCGCAAAGCTACACAGAGAAACCCTGTCTCGGGGGAAAAAAAAAAAAAAAGATATATTTAAAGTTAAAAATTGTTTTAAAATAATAAAAATATAATAAAAAAGAAAAACAAGCAAACAAACAAACAAAATGTTCAACATGCTCAGATATCAGGACAACACAAATTAAAACTACTTTGAGATGTCATCTTATCCCAATCAGAAGTACCAAGATCAATGAAAAACAAGAGTGACAAATGCTGGCTTGGATGAGGAAAAGGGAATACTTATGCATTGATGGTGGAAGTCTAAACTGGTACAGCCACTATGGAAACCAGCAAGGAGGCTCTTCAAAAAGCCAAAAATAGTTTTACCGCATGATCCAGCTTAAGCACTCACCACTCTTGGACATAAAGAACTTCATATCCTAAGGTATCTGCTTATGCATAGTAATTGCTGTTCTATTCACAACAGCTGGGAAGAAGCCTAGATGCTGATCAATTGATGAATGGATACAGAAAAGGTAGAACATTTACACAATGAAATATTACTCAGCTATTAACAGAGTGAAAATGAAATTATGAAATTTTCAGTTAAATGGATGGAACTGGAAACAATCATTCTGATTGAAATAATGAAGATCAGAAAGACAAAAATTTCATATTTTCCTTCATTTGTAGATGTTATCTTTGAATCCTTAAAGATGTGTGTTTGGTTTGGAATACAAGTCAAAAAGTTACTAAGGGGCAAGGGAATAGTAGAACAGGAAAGGATAACCTTGGGTAGGGGCGAGAGGTGGGCAGCGTAGAGAAGGGAATATGGAGAAGAATAAATAGTACTAAAGACCTTTTGAAGAAGTTATATGGAAACCAACTACTACAAGAACTTCAAAAATGTGTGTGTGTGTGTGTGTGTGTGTGTGTGTTATATGGAAACCAACTACTACAAGAACTTCAAAAATGTGTGTGTGTGTGTGTGTGTGTGTGTGTGTGTGTGTGTGTGTGCTATATGGAAACCAACTACTACAAGAACTTAAAAAATGTGTGTGTATGTGTGTGTGTGTGTGTGTGTGTGTGTGTGTGTGTGTGTGTGTGTGTACATATGAAAAAAATGGAGTTACCTTCTTGTGGAAATCCCTGAACCTAAGTTCCTGTTCAGGGCACCATCTGTGGGAGGCCAGCTCCCACCTTTTCAAGGTTTCCTATGAGGAGGAGTGAGGAATAAGAAACTTTTAGATAGAAAGATAGCAGAAAGGATATAGAAATACAGGATAGCTTTGGGAGGACCTGGATCAAAATTCACCAGTCCCTTCTGTCTCTTCAAAAGGGCTTTTTATAACAATGCCAAGGGGCAGGGCAAAGATTTCCCCCTTGCTAGATCAAAGCATACCGCATAGCCAAATGCAGACTCTTCCAAACCGCTGGTAACCATGCCCATGGTCAAATCATTCCCTTATGCAGCCCTGCTAGGTAAAGCAAGCTCTGATTCTCAGACCCTGAGTAAGTTCTCACTAGGAAACTTCTGTGGGTCTCTACACCTTCTAATGAGGCAACAATACTCCTACTAGACATCACAGGTTAACAAATAAAAAAGTCCAGTATCAAGAAAGAGCTATCTCTTTGTGAATAGTTGGCCAAGGGTATCCCATAGACCTTGAAGCATTACAGGCTATTGACAATACTATTGGTTACCCTTCACAACTTAATAAGGCCCTGCTACTGAAGAATATGGAAAAATTAAGCCATTACTCATCTGGAAGTTCCATTCCTACGAGTAGCTTTCATAGTGCTGGAAGGTGCTACACACATTACTGGAGGAGAATAGTAATCATCAGTCTTACCCAGCTGTGAAAACTGCAAGAGACAAAAATGACTGGCTTGGCAACACATGTCCACTGGTATAACAGTGGCATGAGCATAATGTGAGTTACTAGCCTCTTTTTGACTGGATTTATGTCCCACTTCACAAGACAAAACCAATACTTGGCACCATTATTGGGTGAAGAACATATGTCTAGATAGGTCATAGGCTCTTGGGGGAGAACCTGCTACAATCATCCTACTAAAAGGATATAAGACATAGTATTAAACCACCTCTTAATGGCTTATGATTATAGTTCATAAATAAATGAAGCCCTCATCAAAGACATTTCTTTTTGTAATAGATAATGATTATCACAGAGACTGATAACTGCCCAAGGTGCAGAGAATAGGAGATTGCAGGATGTTCACACTTAAAGAAAACATTACACACACACACACACACACACACACACACACACACACACATATATACACACATATATACATACTCATACATACATACACACTGTGTACACTACCTCCCAAGGCTCAGGGATCATTGTGGAAGAGGGAGTAGAAAAAGTATGGCTCAAGAAAACAGTGTCTTTTAGACACAGAAGAGCAGTACATACGAACTCAGTGGTTGTGAAAGCATGCAGAAGAGCCATGCAAGCACAAGATGGACAAATCCCAGGAGGGAGTGGTAATGTCCTAGTTTGTTCTCTGTTGCTGAGATAACAACACTTCCTAAAGCCAACTACCGAAGGGAGAGTTTATTTCATCTTACATCTCCCAGGTCACACAGTCCATCAGTGAGGTCAGTCAGGCAAGAACTGAAGCAGAGATGATGGAAGAATGCTGCTTATTGGCGTTTCTCTTTGGCTTCTCAGTTTGCTTTCTTTTAAAATAACCCAGGACTACCTGCTCAGAGGTGGCAGTGCCCACAGTGGCTGGGCCCTCACACCTCAAATCATTTAATCAAGAAAAGGCCTCGCAGACATGCCTACAGGCCAATAAGACAGAGGTATTTCCTCAGTTCACCTTCCCTCTGCATAGATGATTCAAGTTTGTGTCGTTGATAGAAAAAAAATGTAATTAGCATAAAAAAATTGGGCATGAGATCCCAACCCTAATGTAGGAAAACAGCTGTTGGGGGAGGGAGAATACAGACTTCTCTAAGAGTGTAGCTCCTGCTACGTTGGCCACATTCCAGTCAGTGAAAGACCACACAACCAAGAATATTTGGGCAGCACTAATTGATATTAATGAGTTAAAAAACAGACACAAAGTTGGATGGGTAGGGAATGGAAAGTGGATCTGAGAAGAGATTGAGGGTGGTGGATATTACCAAAGCATGTTGTATAAAATTTTCAAAGAACTGATACAAACTTTAAAAAGAACTAGAAGGAATTTAGCTTCAGTTAGCAACATATAAAATCACTGAAATTAAATTAAAACACCCAATTTAAAAAGAAGAGAGAGACTAGTATACCCAATAAATTGTGAAACCTCTAGCTTGCTTCTTCTTTTAAAGATAGATACTTTCTTTGGTGAATATGTAGTTATTTGAGATTAAGGCTGTCAAAGACTGGAATCATACCATATAATCAAATGTGACTAAGCATTATATTATTAGCAGATAAAATATTTTAGAGCAAAAAGATGAGTAAAATAAGAGGCCAGTAATTTTAGCAAACCATGCTGTCTCAACCTTAGGGTATAACAAAAGCCTTCAAAACGTCACCTGTGCTGAAAGATTGTCAGAAGTCGACAGCCACATAGTGACCTTGCTGGCATCTAGTTCACCCAACAGTGTTTGGAAGTGCATTGTTTCAAATCAATAACTAATTAACCAAGTATAAAAGAAGTTGCACTGTTCCCTTAGCTCCTTGTTAAAACGGCTTTTGGCAGCACATGGGCAGAAGGTCGCTTTATGACATCTCCAGGAGCCTTTCAACACCCGCCTCTGTCAGATTAAATTACTTTTAGCAATTAATTTTCCTAAGTTAAAACAGAAACACATTTGTTACAGCAGGCTGTCATAATGACATGGTGAGTAGTTGTTTTGATATGAATTTCTTTCACTGACCTTCTATCATATCTTAATTTTTGTGGTTGACCTAACGGGAAGATTGGGAGCACATCTCACATAAAGAACCAGAGGCCAGACCTGGAGTGATAAGATACAAACTGATAATTGAAAAGAAGAATCTGCAGAATTTATGAAACAATGGAATATATAACCATAAATTAAATTTAAAGTAAAGTTGTTCATGATAAAATACATACTGTAAAAAGAACAAAATTTTCTAGGGAATTCATCAAGATGAGATAATAGCATTTTCATCAAACGACACCAAGGTTACAAACCTAGAATCATGCGGCACTGTGCCACCGCCTTTGTCCTTTGGAGTCACCTGTTTCATCAACTCTTTCTAAGGTGCGAATATTAGAGAAAATAAAATATAAAGAGCAAGTATACTATATACACACAGGGTGCACACTATCTTCTGTTAGTATGAATAGCAGGTAGACTATATACACACAGGATACACACTATCTTCTGTTAGTATAAATAGCAGGTAGACTATATACACACAGGGTACACACTATCTTCTGTTAGTATGAATAGCAGGTAGACTATATACACACAGGATACACACTATCTTCTGTTAGTATAAATAGCACGTAGACTATATACACACAGGGTACACACTATCTTCTGTTAGTATGAATAGCAGGTAGACTATATACACACAGGATACACACTATCTTCTGTTAGTATAAATAGCACGTAGACTATATACACACAGGGTACACACTATCTTCTGTTAGTATGAATAGCACATAGACTATATACACACAGGGTACACACTATCTTCTGTTAGTATGAATAGCAGGTAGACTATATACACACAGGATACACACTATCTTCTGTTAGTATGAATAGCACATAGACTATATAAACACAGGGTACACACTATCTTCTGTTAGTATGAATAGCACATAGACTATATACACACAGGGTACACACTATCTTCTGTTAGTATGAATAGCACGTAGACTATATACACACAGGGTACACACTATCTTCGGTTAGTATGAATAGCACATAGACTATATACACACAGGGTACACACTATCTTCTGTTAGTATGAATAGCAGGTAGACTATATACACACAGGGTACACACTATCTTCTGTTAGTATAAATAGCAGGTAGACTATATACACACAGGGTACACACTATCTTCTGTTAGTATGAATAGCAGGTAGACTATATACACACAGGGTACACACTATCTTCTGTTAGTATGAATAGCACATAGACTATATACACACAGGATACACACTATCTTCTGTTAGTATGAATAGCACATAGACTATATACACACAGGGTACACACTATCTTCTGTTAGTATGAATAGCACATAGACTATATACACACAGGATACACACTATCTTCTGTTAGTATGAATAGCACATAGACTATATACACACAGGATACACACTATCTTCTGTTAGTATGAATAGCACATAGACTATATACACACAGGGTACACACTATCTTCTGTTAGTATGAATAGTACATAGACTATATACACACAGGGTACACACTATCTTCTGTTAGTATGAATAGCATATAGACTATATACACACAGGATACACACTATCTTCTGTTAGTATGAATAGCACATAGACTATATACACACAGGATACACACTATCTTCTGTTAGTATGAATAGCACATAGACTATATACACACAGGGTACACACTATCTTCTGTTAGTATGAATAGCACATAGACTATATACACACAGGGTACACACTATCTTCTGTTAGTATGAATAGCACGTAGACTATATACACACAGGGTACACACTATCTTCTGTTAGTATGAATAGCACATAGACTATATACACACAGGGTACACACTATCTTCTGTTAGTATGAATAGCACGTAGACTATATACACACAGGGTACACACTATCTTCTGTTAGTATGAATAGCACGTAGACTATATACACACAGGGTACACACTATCTTCTGTTAGTATGAATAGCACGTAGACTATATACACACAGGGTACACACTATCTTCTGTTAGTATGAATAGCAGGTAGACTATATACACACAGGGTACACACTATCTTCTGTTAGTATGAATAGCAGGTAGACTATATACACACAGGATACACACTATCTTCTGTTAGTATGAATAGCAGGTAGACTATATACACACAGGGTACACACTATCTTCTGTTAGTATGAATAGCACGTAGACTATATACACACAGGGTACACACTATCTTCTGTTAGTATGAATAGCAGGTAGACTATATACACACAGGGTACACACTATCTTCTGTTAGTATGAATAGCACGTAGACTATATACACACAGGGTACACACTATCTTCTGTTAGTATGAATAGCAGGTAGACTATATACACACAGGATACACACTATCTTCTGTTAGTATGAATAGCACGTAGACTATATACACACAGGGTACACACTATCTTCTGTTAGTATAAATAGCACATAGACTATATACACACAGGATACACACTATCTTCTGTTAGTATGAATAGCAGGTAGACTATATACACACAGGGTACACACTATCTTCTGTTAGTATGAATAGCACGTAGACTATATACACACAGGGTACACACTATCTTCTGTTAGTATGAATAGCACGTAGACTATATACACACAGGATACACACTATCTTCTGTTAGTATGAATAGCAGGTAGACTATATACACACAGGGTACACACTATCTTCTGTTAGTATGAGTAGCACATAGACTGTATACACACAGGGTACACACTATCTTCTGTTAGTATGAATAGCACGTAGACTATATACACACAGGGTACACACTATCTTCTGTTAGTATGAATAGCACGTAGACTATATACACACAGGGTACACACTATCTTCGGTTAGTATGAATAGCACATAGACTATATACACACAGGGTACACACTATCTTCTGTTAGTATGAATAGCAGGTAGACTATATACACACAGGGTACACACTATCTTCTGTTAGTATAAATAGCACATAGACTATATACACACAGGGTACACACTATCTTCTGTTAGTATGAATAGCACGTAGACTATATACACACAGGGTACACACTATCTTCTGTTAGTATGAATAGCACATAGACTATATACACACAGGATACACACTATCTTCTGTTAGTATGAATAGCACATAGACTATATACACACAGGGTACACACTATCTTCTGTTAGTATGAATAGCACATAGACTATATACACACAGGATACACACTATCTTCTGTTAGTATGAATAGCACATAGACTATATACACACAGGATACACACTATCTTCTGTTAGTATGAATAGCACATAGACTATATACACACAGGGTACACACTATCTTCTGTTAGTATGAATAGTACATAGACTATATACACACAGGGTACACACTATCTTCTGTTAGTATGAATAGCACATAGACTATATACACACAGGATACACACTATCTTCTGTTAGTATGAATAGCACATAGACTATATACACACAGGATACACACTATCTTCTGTTAGTATGAATAGCACATAGACTATATACACACAGGGTACACACTATCTTCTGTTAGTATGAATAGCACATAGACTATATACACACAGGGTACACACTATCTTCTGTTAGTATGAATAGCACGTAGACTATATACACACAGGGTACACACTATCTTCTGTTAGTATGAATAGCACATAGACTATATACACACAGGGTACACACTATCTTCTGTTAGTATGAATAGCACATAGACTATATACACACAGGGTACACACTATCTTCTGTTAGTATGAATAGCACGTAGACTATATACACACAGGGTACACACTATCTTCTGTTAGTATGAATAGCACGTAGACTATATACACACAGGGTACACACTATCTTCTGTTAGTATGAATAGCACATAGACTATATACACACAGGGTACACACTATCTTCTGTTAGTATGAATAGCAGGTAGACTATATACACACAGGATACACACTATCTTCTGTTAGTATGAATAGCACATAGACTATATACACACAGGGTACACACTATCTTCTGTTAGTATGAATAGCACGTAGACTATATACACACAGGGTACACACTATCTTCTGTTAGTATGAATAGCAGGTAGACTATATACACACAGGGTACACACTATCTTCTGTTAGTATGAATAGCACGTAGACTATATACACACAGGGTACACACTATCTTCTGTTAGTATGAATAGCAGGTAGACTATATACACACAGGATACACACTATCTTCTGTTAGTATAAATAGCACATAGACTATATACACACAGGATACACACTATCTTCTGTTAGTATGAATAGTACATAGACTATATACACACAGGGTACACACTATCTTCTGTTAGTATGAATAGCATATAGACTATATACACACAGGATACACACTATCTTCTGTTAGTATGAATAGCACATAGACTATATACACACAGGATACACACTATCTTCTGTTAGTATGAATAGCACATAGACTATATACACACAGGGTACACACTATCTTCTGTTAGTATGAATAGCACATAGACTATATACACACAGGGTACACACTATCTTCTGTTAGTATGAATAGCACGTAGACTATATACACACAGGGTACACACTATCTTCTGTTAGTATGAATAGCACATAGACTATATACACACAGGGTACACACTATCTTCTGTTAGTATGAATAGCACGTAGACTATATACACACAGGGTACACACTATCTTCTGTTAGTATGAATAGCACGTAGACTATATACACACAGGGTACACACTATCTTCTGTTAGTATGAATAGCACGTAGACTATATACACACAGGGTACACACTATCTTCTGTTAGTATGAATAGCAGGTAGACTATATACACACAGGGTACACACTATCTTCTGTTAGTATGAATAGCAGGTAGACTATATACACACAGGATACACACTATCTTCTGTTAGTATGAATAGCAGGTAGACTATATACACACAGGGTACACACTATCTTCTGTTAGTATGAATAGCACGTAGACTATATACACACAGGGTACACACTATCTTCTGTTAGTATGAATAGCAGGTAGACTATATACACACAGGGTACACACTATCTTCTGTTAGTATGAATAGCACGTAGACTATATACACACAGGGTACACACTATCTTCTGTTAGTATGAATAGCAGGTAGACTATATACACACAGGATACACACTATCTTCTGTTAGTATGAATAGCACGTAGACTATATACACACAGGGTACACACTATCTTCTCTTAGTATAAATAGCACATAGACTATATACACACAGGATACACACTATCTTCTGTTAGTATGAATAGCAGGTAGACTATATACACACAGGGTACACACTATCTTCTGTTAGTATGAATAGCACGTAGACTATATACACACAGGGTACACACTATCTTCTGTTAGTATGAATAGCACGTAGACTATATACACACAGGATACACACTATCTTCTGTTAGTATGAATAGCAGGTAGACTATATACACACAGGGTACACACTATCTTCTGTTAGTATGAGTAGCACATAGACTGTATACACACAGGGTACACACTATCTTCTGTTAGTATGAATAGCACGTAGACTATATACACACAGGGTACACACTATCTTCTGTTAGTATGAATAGCACGTAGACTATATACACACAGGGTACACACTATCTTCGGTTAGTATGAATAGCACATAGACTATATACACACAGGGTACACACTATCTTCTGTTAGTATGAATAGCAGGTAGACTATATACACACAGGGTACACACTATCTTCTGTTAGTATAAATAGCACATAGACTATATACACACAGGGTACACACTATCTTCTGTTAGTATGAATAGCACGTAGACTATATACACACAGGGTACACACTATCTTCTGTTAGTATGAATAGCACATAGACTATATACACACAGGATACACACTATCTTCTGTTAGTATGAATAGCACATAGACTATATACACACAGGGTACACACTATCTTCTGTTAGTATGAATAGCACATAGACTATATACACACAGGATACACACTATCTTCTGTTAGTATGAATAGCACATAGACTATATACACACAGGATACACACTATCTTCTGTTAGTATGAATAGCACATAGACTATATACACACAGGGTACACACTATCTTCTGTTAGTATGAATAGTACATAGACTATATACACACAGGGTACACACTATCTTCTGTTAGTATGAATAGCACATAGACTATATACACACAGGATACACACTATCTTCTGTTAGTATGAATAGCACATAGACTATATACACACAGGATACACACTATCTTCTGTTAGTATGAATAGCACATAGACTATATACACACAGGGTACACACTATCTTCTGTTAGTATGAATAGCACATAGACTATATACACACAGGGTACACACTATCTTCTGTTAGTATGAATAGCACGTAGACTATATACACACAGGGTACACACTATCTTCTGTTAGTATGAATAGCACATAGACTATATACACACAGGGTACACACTATCTTCTGTTAGTATGAATAGCACATAGACTATATACACACAGGGTACACACTATCTTCTGTTAGTATGAATAGCACATAGACTATATACACACAGGGTACACACTATCTTCTGTTAGTATGAATAGCACGTAGACTATATACACACAGGGTACACACTATCTTCTGTTAGTATGAATAGCACATAGACTATATACACACAGGGTACACACTATCTTCTGTTAGTATGAATAGCAGGTAGACTATATACACACAGGATACACACTATCTTCTGTTAGTATGAATAGCACATAGACTATATACACACAGGGTACACACTATCTTCTGTTAGTATGAATAGCACGTAGACTATATACACACAGGGTACACACTATCTTCTGTTAGTATGAATAGCAGGTAGACTATATACACACAGGGTACACACTATCTTCTGTTAGTATGAATAGCACGTAGACTATATACACACAGGGTACACACTATCTTCTGTTAGTATGAATAGCAGGTAGACTATATACACACAGGATACACACTATCTTCTGTTAGTATAAATAGCACATAGACTATATACACACAGGGTACACACTATCTTCTGTTAGTATGAATAGCAGGTAGACTATATACACACAGGATACACACTATCTTCTGTTAGTATGAATAGCACATAGACTATATACACACAGGATACACACTATCTTCTGTTAGTATGAATAGCAGGTAGACTATATACACACAGGGTACACACTATCTTCTGTTAGTATGAATAGCACGTAGACTATATACACACAGGGTACACACTATCTTCTGTTAGTATGAATAGCACGTAGACTATATACACACAGGATACACACTATCTTCTGTTAGTATGAATAGCAGGTAGACTATATACACACAGGGTACACACTATCTTCTGTTAGTATGAGTAGCACATAGACTGTATACACACAGGGTACACACTATCTTCTGTTAGTATGAATAGCACGTAGACTATATACACACAGGGTACACACTATCTTCTGTTAGTATGAATAGCACATAGGCTATATACACACAGGATACACACTATCTTCTGTTAGTATGAATAGCACATAGACTATATACACACAGGGTACACACTATCTTCTGTTAGTATGAATAGCACATAGACTATATACACACAGGGTACACACTATCTTCTGTTAGTATGAATAGCAGGTAGACTATATACACACAGGATACACACTATCTTCTGTTAGTATGAATAGCACATAGACTATATACACACAGGATACACACTATCTTCTGTTAGTATGAATAGCACGTAGACTATATACACACAGGGTACACACTATCTTCTGTTAGTATGAATAGCACATAGACTGTATACACACAGGATATACACTATCTTCTGTTAGTATGAATAGCAGGTAGACTATATACACACAGGGTACACACTATCTTCTGTTAGTATGAATAGCACATAGACTGTATACACACAGGATACACACTATCTTCTGTTAGTATGAATAGCAGGTAGACTATATACACACAGGATACACACTATCTTCTGTTAGTATGAATAGCACATAGACTATATACACACAGGATACACATTATCTTCTGTTAGTATGAATAGCAAGTGGAGTATACACACACCATTCACAGTATCTTTTGTTTAAACTACACTTTTATATAATCGGTTTCTAACAATACTTACTAGATCATTTACTCTACAAAACTGTGTTTAAACTGAAAACAAAAACACCTCTAATGGAGAAATATGCTGCTTACTAAGTCCCCTAACAAAAGGTCAAGTAGTATGTTTGACAGTGAATATTGCAGACATGTTTTTCTCCTGAATGTAAAAAAATAATTATACTTGATTTTTCTCCCTTTTATTATAAATTTGCTACATTCTTTAGCTATTTTCAAGTTGACAAGTGTTTCAGGGTATATAAAATACTAAGTGAAAATGAAGGCAGCTTAAACAGATAAGGAAAATGAAACACATGATCTTTTCAAAGAATTCTAAAACTTCATGAAAACAGTGATAAGAGCAGCTATTATTTTCAAGTGCTTGCTCTACATTTGCTAAAGCTTCATATGCTCTAATTCATTTAATCCTCAGGATACCCTGGGCACACATGAGTATCTCCTCTGTATAGATAAGGCCATTGATACTTTAGGCATTTAAGTAATTTCATTAACAATTAATGGAGTCTTTTAGACTACATGTTCTTAAAATAATTTGACAGAAATTTTTACTTACATATACATGCATATGGTCAAATGTATGCAATATAAATACATATAATTATTTACTTACATATACATATATACATACACACAAGACATCTAGAAACAAGTAAGTTTTAGCTATAACAATGGCACTCAAGGATAAGAAGGACTATGTCTGGAAAACTGACCCTTACTTCATCCATTCACAATCTCCCTGAGGATTAAGGCCAGGGCTACTCAGCAATCACGTGTCTGGAGAACAGCAGAAGCTGTGAGTAGAACACCGTGGGCCGTTTGGGAGGACTGCAGGGTATTGATAGATGGAGGCAGCATATGAGTATGTTTGTGCTTGGTGACCCTTCTCAAGAACCTGGTGGGATACTTGTCATATCAGCTGGTAGTGGCAGGAGGGCCTGTGAACACGTCAGGTTCAGTGCTCCTTGCTCTTTCTGCTTAGCTAATGGCATTAAGTTCTGCTCTATGAGGTTGCCTAGAATAAACTTTCATATTCATCATCTACATTAAAGGACCTTGATATCTTCAGGGCACTCAATGCCCAACATGTGGATAACATGACACAGAAACAAAATTTGGCCTCTTTTTAGAAAGAAAAAAAATGTCTAATGATGTAAAGATGTGCTACACAGCAGAATGGGCAATAATAACATTATGCACGTTTAATAACTAAAATAAATAATTGCATTGTTTCCCAGAACTATGCACTAACTATAGTAATTAAGTGGGCAAAATATTTCCTCAAATTTCTCTATTTAAGTCATTTTTGTCTGCAACATTCAGAAGAAATCCTCTGAGTTAAATTAGCACATTATAGTAATTGGATTTGTTCTCAAGTATTAGGAATTCTTTGTCTTGTGTAAGTATTGCCTCTGAGCTGAAATAATCCTTCCTGGAGGGAAGATGGAGGCTCACAAGACCCAGGAGCTCAGGAGGCCCCTTGGGTTAACATCCACAGTAAGCGACTGCGGGGAGGGGGAGACGAGCAGAGCAGCCTGCTGCAAGGGTGCAGCTTTCACAAGTTACCAACTACGATGATGCAGCTGAACGAATGTCAGTCTTGCTTATGCAAGGAACACCAAAAATCTCAGTGGTTCACTAAGCTAGACTTGGGTGGAAGCCCTTGCTGTGGACTAATCTGAAATATGGGATAAAAACATCTGTGTACTTCTCCCTAGGACAGGGGAAGTTCTTCTGTGTTTGAGTGTGATCGTAGCACTGAAGGGTTAAGACGAAACGGAGAGTGGTATTCATTTGTCAGCTGAGCACACGGGAAGTCAGAATGCAGCTAAGGGACAAAGTATAACCTGGCACACCTCCCTGTTACATTACAGCTAGAGGGCAAAGAATCAGAAGCACTTGGATTTCCTCACATAGCATGAAACCAGGTGGAGGAGAAATTTTTAATATTTATATTAAAACAAACATAAAACAGCTGAATTTCAGTTCTCGTTCAAGATGTTTAATACGTAAAATCCTTACTTTTGTTTTGAAAACTGGCATATTCTTTTTAAGTATTTGGTTTTTTGTAAATGAATAATTTTATTACAATTGGGAAACCTAGTTTTACCATCCTAAACCCCAATTCACACAGGACTTCTTCCTTCGATGTCTATGCTTACACAATTTCTACTGTTGCAAATACCTCCTTCTGTGAGTGATAGATCCTAAACTGACTAGTGAACAGCTGAAGCTGTAAACGGTAGAGAACTGTGGAGCGCAAACATGTGCTGTTCTACCAACTCAATGCCTTGTCTGTCATAACTAAACATTTATCACATAGTGTGGCTTTGGAGTTAAGGAAGGGACAGTAAACTATCTGAGCTTGCTTTTCCTTCCTCACACTTTCAGGTACAGAATATTTGTTTTCATATCACGTATCCTTTACCTAAAAAACTCTCACCCTTCTATTTAAAGGACACACTCATGGCTTTTCTTTGGTATACCCAAATTGCACACCACATTTCTTTTACTTGCATCCATTATTAAAATAGAGAGGTTACTTCCACATAAGCACTGTACTATTCCACTGTTGGTCCTGCTAACACAGGTGGCTACTATGTGACTAACAGGTAGGTAGTGTATGGAGTGTGGGTAAACAGGTCAGGCTAGAACGGCATGGCAGGAGACTCCATCACACTATTTATATGTAGAAAGAGGCAAAACCCTAACTTTACAGGTGACTTTGCAAGTTTTCATTTGATCTTGTTAAGCAATGCTCAAGAGTAATGATAAAATAGAAACCTCACCTGCAGGTAAGAGGAAGCTACTGTCCTGCTCAGTCTCTTCTGCCTTGCCTTTATCTAACTTATTTAATATGAATTTCACCCAGAAAACTTTGCTGGGATCTTCCACTCTTAGCCCACCCAGACTATAATCCACCTGGACTGCCAACAGAAATATTATGTGAGGTGAGGATTCCTGTATCATTGTGCTCACTTTATTGCTACACTATTTCTATGGAAAGAGTCATATGTTATTTGATCTTCATATCTCAAGTGTGTAGCACAAAGTTGCTCAATAAAAATTTCATGAGCTGTTCAAGAACTTACTGGCTAAAAGAACATTAAGTATTTCTCTAAAATTCCACTTAGTTAGCAAGCTAGCAACCAAACCATAAAAATATCATGGATAACTGGCTCTGTTTAATACAGTCCGTTTTGAGCCACAAAATGTAAGTTCCACTAATATTCACAGAAGCATCTGTTTAGTGTTGATGCTTTATTTAGTCACATACTTAATGTTCTCTGGCTCTATATCCATACTACCACCCAAATTCCAAGCAATTTTAATCTTTTAATGTATATAAGACAACAACAAAATGCAGACAGTACCTCCATCCTCGGATTCACAACACAGCTACAAAGTTTGCTTATTTAGGAAGAGACCTTCTCTTTTCATTCCATGTATCTTATTTAAACATAACAGTAAATCAGGAAGGCAAAGCAGAGCAGAGCATTTCAGTGAAGGAAGATAATCACATCTGTCAACAACCCGCATTATTGCTTCTAATTTATGACAAAAGTAACTTCCAAAGGGTGGGTTTCTTGGCTCACATTTCCAGGGCCCAGCCCATCACAATGAGGAAGGCATGGTAGAGGAATGTGAGGCAGCCAGCCACATTGCATCTCTAGTTAGGAAGCAGAAAGAGCTGAAATGCTAGCACTTGGCTCACAGGGTCCCTTTGATTCAGCCTGTGACCCCAGTCACACATCCTCCAGCCAACCTTCAAGCACTGCTTCTCCCCTCAGGTAAACTATTCTAGAAAAACCCTCACAGACACGCATGTCTCAACAGTGATTCTAGAGCCAATCAAGTTGAACTTGAAATATTGGCTACCCCAGAAAGGATGAGCACATTTTACGGGAACATAGGTCTACATTTCCTTATTTGAATCCCTGGCACCAGAGGCAAGATGTGTGGACATTAAGCAAGTAATGAATTATATATGCTTTAATAAAAATTTTGCTACCTACAAAGTATTATGCAACAAAGTGTAACAGTTAACAATCATCTCAACAGGTAAGGACCTATACAGACTCCCATGAAAATTAATTTGTTTATTATTTTAACCATTTTTGAAGGAATATTCTTGGTTTGATCTTTTGCCAAATAGAAACCATACAAGGAGCTCTAACAATAATATCATTAGCAGTTAAGAAAATCTGAAAAATCTGAAACTGCTAGTCACTTTTTTCCTTTATTAAGAAATTTTTTATTCATTTTACATACCAACCACAGATCCGCATCTCTTCCCTCTCCCTCCCCCCCTCCCCCACCAGCCTTCTCCCTCAACCCACCCCCATTCCCTCCTCTGAAAAGGTAAGGCCTTCCATGGGGAGTCAGCACTAGTTACTTCTAACACATAAAAGGTTTCATGACTTACAAAACTTTATTAATATTATGTGCAGCTATTCACACACTGTATTACCTGTACCAAACAACACGTGCTGTAAAGTAACATAGTGGAGAACACTTAAACATTTGAAGTCAAATGAGAGGAGAAAAAGTCAAGGAACAGTGAGTGTTTCTTAAACTTTGCAAATGTTCCATATCTATCTGATTAGCTTCACTGGAGCTAAAACTAGGGGCAAAACAATTTTAAGAATCATGAATAAATACCACCACATAACTGGAAATTGAAATATTACAGCTTCAGAATGTGTCAAAAACATCCACCAAATTAATTCCCTTTACGTGCCAAACTCTGAAGTAGTTTATAATTTTTTAACAAAAAATCATGTTATATAACATTATGTAAAAGAATTTATATAAATATTTTTCTCACTGCAGCAAGTTGTCTTTAGTAAAGAAAAATTTTAATTCTCAAATTTTTACAATTCACCATGGTTTACAACTGAGTTGCTAAGTACCTGACTTTTATTGCTAATGATACAGAAATAGTTGTAAAAGGACATTTTGATTCTCGATTTTACTATAATTTTCCTTTTTATATATCTTACATACAAGCTGTTTCAGGATGTCCTAATATGTGGCTCTCGGAGCTGCGCACTAACAGCAGTTTAGCTTCTTCAGTAGACCGTTCCTCCTGAAAGCACTCTGGCCTTGAGACTTGATCTCCTGGTAAGACCTAGGGTCCCCAGTTCTGCTACCTCCAGCCTTTCCTTTCTGCATTCCTGTCTAACTGCTGTCCACAGGCTAACCTACTCTCAACCAGAGACCCATGGCAGTCACAAAAGGCTGGACTCAGGGAGGTAACCTTTACCTTCCTTCCTGCCATTCAGTTCTCTTCAGACTTACCTTTAGAACCCATAAGCTCGCCTCCCAGCCTACTTCCATCCCCTAGGACAGACCTTAACAGAATAAAGGCAGTTTACAGCAAACCCATGGTCAAAATTAACAAGACAAGTTTGTCCACTCTTGCCATACCTAGTCAATACAGTACCTGAAGTCATAGCTAATGTAATAGGACAAATAGAAAACGAATAAATCAAAGGATTTTTACTTGAAGATGGTATGATTTTATGTACAAAAGATACTAAAAACCCTCTCAGAAAACTTCTACAGCTGATAAATATTTTAAGCAGAGCAGCAGGATACAAAATTAACACACAAAAAAGCAATAGTTTTCTTACATACAAATGACTAAATACTGAGAAAGAAATCAAGGAAATGGCACCTTTTACAATAGCCTCAAAAATATATTGGGAGAACTCTAACAAAGTGAGTGAAAGACTGGTATAATAAAAACTTTAAGACATTGAATCAGAATTAAGAATTGTATCAGAAGATGGGAAGATCAACCATGCTCATGGATCAGTAGGATTAATATAGTGAAAATGGACATCCTACTAAAAACCGTATACAGATTCAGTGCAATCCCCATAGAAATTCGAACAAAATTCACAGAAATCGAAAGGGCAATTTTCAGCTTCATATGGAAACACAACAAGACCAGGATAGCTACAACAACCCTGAAGGTATTCTGGAAGCATCAACACCACAGATTTCAAGTTATATTACAGAGCTAAAATAATAAAAACTGGCTGATATTGGCATACAAACAGACACACTGATCAACAGAATACAATTGAAGACCCAGCTATAAATCCACACAGCTAAGGGCACCTGACTTTCAACAAAGAAGCCAGAAATACACACTAGATAAAAGACAGCATCTTCAACAAATGATACTGGACAAAGCGGACTGCCACATGTTGAAGAATGCAAATCGATCCATATTTATCACCCTGCCCAAAACTAAACTACAAATGGGTCAAGGATCTCAACATTAGACCAGATACACTGAATCTGAGAGAAGAGAAAGTGAAGAATAGTTTTTAATTCCTTTGTACAGGAAAGGACTTCCTGAACAGGACTCAATCAGCACAGGCACTAAAACATCAATTAATGAATAGGACTTCATGAGGCAAAAAAGCTTCTGCATGACCAAAGATACCATCATCTGGATAAAGAAGCAGGCTACAGAATAAGAACATCTTTATTAATCATATATCTGATAGAGGATCAATATCTAGACTATATAAAGAACTTAAACAAAACCTTGAACATCAAGAAAACAAAAACACCAAATTAAAGTATGAGTTATAGAGCTAAATAAACATTTTTCAAAATATGAAACATAAATGGATGAAAAACAGTTTTAAAAAGTTCAACATTCCCAACCATCAAGGCAACAGGAATTAAAACTACTTTGAGATTTCATTTTACATCATTCAAAATGGCCAAGATTAATAAAACCAGTAACCACTCATGCTGGTGAAGATGTGGGGTAAGAAAACACTCATCCACTGCTGGTGGGAGTATAAGCTGCTATAGCCACTATCGAAATCAGTGTGGAAGCTCCTCAAAAAGCTGAAAATTGATCTACCAAAATATCTAGCTATACCACTCTTGAGCGTACACCCAAAGGACTCCACATCTTACAAAGAGATTATTTGTTCATCCATGTTACTGTGGCTATATTAATACCACTCAGAAATTTGAAACAGCCTTAAATGCCCATTAAGAAGAATGAAATCATGGAATGTTCAGATAAATGGATAAAGTTAGAAACAATCATCCTGAGATAACCCAGACCCCAAAAGACAAATGTTGCATGTTTCTCTTATAAGTGGATGTTAGCTTTAAGATTTAGATATGCAAATTTTGATCAGAATAACCACAGAAGTTAGATAGTAAGAAGGCAGGAAGCATGGGAATGAGAAGGAAAGGGATCTTCTAAAGAAGGGAAACAGAATTTTTTTTTTTTTTTTTTTTTGGTTTTTCGAGATAGGGTTTCTCTGTGTAGTTTTGGTGCCTGTCTTGGATCTTATTCTATAGACCAGGCGGGACTCGAACTCACAGAGATCTGCCTGCCTCTGCCTCCTGAGTGCTGGGATTAAAGGCGTGTGCCACCACTGCCCGGCTGGGAAACAGAATTTATCATTGAAACAGACAAAGGGGGAACTAGAGTATGAGGATTAAATGGGGAGAAGGATAGGAGAGCCAGAGTAAAGGAAGGAATGTAGGAAGGAACAACTAATATTCAAGGCCTTTTAAAAAGCCATAGAGAAACCTACTACTGTAGAAGCTACCTAAATGTAATAGGAATTTAAATAGTCACCATACAACGGTGGAGACAATGCACCTACTAGACATCTTATGTTACCAAGGAAAACCTCCAGTTTTAAAAATGGATTACATCTTGTTGAGTTGTTGGTTAAAGGGGGCCTAAAGGCTCCCCCAATCCCCAAACATCAGAGGTAATTTTAATTGCCAAGGCTATTGGTTAATCTCCACCATCTGATTATAAGATCATATGGTTGACACAACAAAGACACAACTTACTCAATCATCAAACATGGAGAAATGGAGCAGGTGTCCAACAAGAAGCTTCATCCCTACTGACTACCTAATTCATGGTGCTGAAACATACTTTGCAGGCTCCCAGATGAGGAAAACAATTATCAATATCATCCAGATAGAAACCCTGTAGCTTACATTGACCTATCTGCCAGATAAACTGGTTCAACAGTGGCTCCTCAGCAAGGATTATCTTTGAAAGGCGCTCCCCATTGCTGTTTGAATACTGGCTGTCTAAAGTGTTATGGAGATCTGACACAATTGTTTTAAGTGGTATTGAACATAAGTGAAATGGGCAGACGTCGCATTCATCACTCAATAGGACATGTTTATTTGATATCAAACCATACAGGATCTATTAATAGCTTATTCTGAATGATTTCACATGTCTTGAGTAGAAATTATTTTATTCTCCTCTCTTCTTTTTACTGTTTATAACATCTAGATTTGGGACATGGTATGGAGTCAACAAAACTATACTAACAAGAATGCACTTCATAACATATACTGTCCAAACTAAAAGCTTTTTCTTCTTTTTTGTTTTGTTTTGTTTTTTTGAGACAGGGGTTTTCTGGCTGACCTGGAACTCACTCTGTAGACCAGGATGGCCTTGAACTCACAGAGATTCCCCTGTCTCTGCTTGCTGAGTGCGGAGATTAAAGGTGTGAGCCACCACCTCCAGGTTACAAGTTACTTCCAATACATTGGAAGGTACAAAAAGACAATGACTAGTTAAAGATCTTATACAAAAGAGTATTTGTATAAGGAGCTAGATTTTTATTTTTTCAAATCCAATGGTGATTGTTTTGAAGAGTCACTATCTAGATGCATCATTTTAAGATATCCTTTTAGCAACATGCTATCCAGCACTACAGAGAATTCAAGCCTGCGGCCATGGTTTGGCAAGAAAAAGAAGATGGCTGACTACAATGGTGGGGTAAGCAAGCACAGAGGAGCCCTGCTTGTCACAGCCACATGGCAGTTCTACAACAGGTCACAATGGAGGGAAAGCGGGTATGTGTACATCATCTCTAATTTGAGCTGTCTGGGAGGAACATGTCGTAAATACTGAAGAAGCCTAGGGGATTTCAGATTAGAACTATGTGCTATTCCATTCAGACAGGCAGACTCATCTCATGTAACATTTCATCCACCTAAGACATTTTCAATTAAAAGCCACTACTATAATTACTATTAGAAGTAGTACAGAAATAATCTATGACTTTACATGGCTTAAATATGCATCCCAAATTTTGAGATATCATTAAAGTCTAACAGAAGGTTTCATGATTATGTAAAATTGAGACAAGCCAAACAATGAGAAACACACTCACAAAACAAACAGCTCCTTTTGTGGTGGCATTCTTAGGTATGGAGATTTTGTGAGAGTTTCTAGGGAAGTTTTCACTCTCTTTTGTGAAATTCCAACAAAAAGAATGAGGAGTAAATTCAGTATAGATAACATCACAATTCACGTATAATGATAAAGATTTTCATATTTTTATTCTTCCCTTAGATTATAAATTTGTTTTTTATTATTATTTTTTTAATTTTATAATTTAATTTAATTTTACATATCAGCCATGGATTCCCCTGTCCTCCCTCCTCCTGCGCCCCCACCCTCCCCCCAATTCACCCCCCCATTCCCATCTCCTCCAGGGCAAGGACTCCCCTAGGGATTCAGCTCAGCCTGGTAGATTCAGTTAAGGCAGGTCTAGTCCCCTCCTCCCTGCACCAAGGCTGAGCAAATTGTCCCAGCATAGGCCCCAGGCTCCAAAAAGCCAACCCATGCACCAAGGACAGGTCCCAGTCCCACTACCTGGATGCCTCCCAAACAGTTCAAGCTAATCGACTGTCTCACTTATCTAGAGGGCCTAATCCAATCCCGTGGGGGCTCCTCAGCTATTGGTTCATAGTTCATGTGTTTCCACCAGTTTGGCTATTTGTCCCTGTGCTTTTTCCAACCTTGGTCTCAACATCTCTCGCTCATACAACCCCTCCTCTCTCTCACCGATTGGACTCCTGGAGCTCCACCTGGGGCCTGGCTGTGGATCTCTGCATCCGCTTCCATCAGTCATTGGATGAGAGTTCTACCACGACAGTTACAGTGTTTGGGCATCTGATCACCAGAGTAGGTCAGTTCGGGCTTTCTCTCGACCACTGCCAGTAGTCTGTTGTGGGGGTATCTTTGTGGATTTCTGGGGACGTCTCTAGCACTTTGCTTCTTCCCATTCCCATGGGGTCTTCATTTATCATGGTCTCTCTTTCCAAACATGGTATGTACTCACTCATAGGTGGATACTAGATGTAAAACAAAGGACGACTAGACTGCTACTCACAACTCCAGGGAGGCTACCTAGTAAAGAGGACCCTAAGAAAGACACAGGGATCACCCAACAACAGAGAAATGGATGAGATCGCAAACTGGATGTGACGGGGGGTGGGTGGGGGGGTGGGTAATGAAGGGCAAGGGTCGGGGGAAAGAGAGCTTAGGGGAGTGGGAGATGCCAGCTGGATCAAGAACAGAGAGGGAGAACAAGGAAAGAGAGACCATGATAAATTTGATTGTTAAGACTAGTGTTTCAAATGAACTTTTAGATTTGAGCAACTGTGGTGGTATTGTGTTCCCCAAAATACTGTGCGCCTTAATAAACTTACCTGGGGTCAGAGACAGAACAGCCACTAGATACAAAGGCTAGAAAATGTTAGCACACAAAACGCCTTTAATCCTAGCATTCCAGAGACAGAAATCCCTCTGGATCTCTGTGAGTTCAAGGCCTCATTGGAAACAGCCAGGCCTGGTGACTCACGCCTTTAAACCCAGAAAGCAGCCTTTAATCCCAGGGAGTGGTGGTAGAAAGCAGAAAGGTTTATAAGGCGTGAGGACCAGAAACTAGGGGCATTTGCCTGGTTAAGCGTTCAGGATTTCGGGCAGCACAGTTCAGCTGAGAGCCATTGGGATGAGGACACAGAAGCTTCCAGTCTGAGGAAAAAAGACCAGTTGAGAAGTTGGCTTGTTCTGTCTCTCTGACCATCCAGCATTTCACCCCAATAACTGGCCCTGGGTTTGATTTTATTAATAAGGACTTTTAAGATTCATGCTACAAGCAACCTATAGCAAGTTATATGACTTAACCTCAGTATCTCAGTGCTTCCCTACATTTACACAGGAAGGATGTGGCTGTAGAAGATTTGAAAAACACAGGTAACTTTAGACATCTTCTGGCAACTGAATTGGCAGAGTCTTCCTATAAATGCTCTTCCTGAGCACGCTTTATACAAAACAGTAAACAATCATAGACCTGATGATTTGCTTCACTATGAAAAGAATATGATCCATGGCAAAATTTAGAACAGAAAAATTATAAAATGATAAGTTAATCTTTTCAATCATATCTAAAACTTATTTTAATTTTATAGATTACTGTAAAATACTTAAAAATAATACTTCCATTAATTCTTTGAAGATCTCAAACAATATATTTATCATGCTTATCCCCCTCCAAGTCCACTCATAGTACACTATTACCTCTCTACCCATCCAACTTCAATTACTTTAAACCCATGGAGTCCAGTTCATGTTGCCCAACTTTTTGTGGGTATGGGGCTTGCACTAAAATGTGCTCTACCTAGAAAGGGTTACATAAATAAAATCTTTTGAATTGGCCATTGTATTTTGGTGAAATTTGGCTATTATGTCTACAACTACCTTGCTAATTATGAAAGAGGCAATCATTCATTCACTCATATATCTTTGCATGCATATGTGAATAGATAAGTGAATTTTTGTGTGCATCTATACATGTGTGTAGGTGTACTCGTATGTATAGAAGCCAGAGGTCAACCTCAGCTCTATTTCCTCAGGCACTGTCCACCTTTTCCCCTCTTTTATTCTTTTGAGACAGGGTCTTTTGCCAGTCTGGTATAATCTAGGCTGGCTAGACAATGAACACAGGGATTGCAGGTGGGCGCCATCATGTGTGGACCTTTTAACCACTACAGAACCAGTGTAACTCAAGCTAAAACAGACTTTAATCCAAAAAAAGGGCTAAGAAGGCTAAAGTACAATAGAGTAGGACTTTGGATGACACCCAGGAAACAGTACTGATAATGTGGCTATTTAGGAAGCAAGAAGTTACACATTTTAGAATAAATGACTATGATAAAAGTTATGGTTGCTAAAGTTCAAAATTGGCATCTGATTCTGAGTTTGGCCAATGAGGAATGACATTTTAGTTTCAATAAATAATGGAGTTGAGCCGGGCGGTGGTGGCGCACGCCTTTAATCCCAGCACTCAGGAGGCAGAGCCAGGCAGATCTCTGTGAGTTCGAGGCCAGCCTGGGCTACCAAGTGAGTTCCAGGAAAAGTGCAAAGCTACACAGAGAAACCCTGTCTCGAAAAACCAAAAAAAAAAAAAAAAATAATGGAGTTGAAAAAGGCAGCAGGTAGAAGAGTCTAACCCTGGGACTCCCTGAGCCTAGAATCAAACTGGATTGATCCAAATGTTTCAAGTTTCTTCATTCTTATGCTCTACTCAGTTTACACTGTGGACAACTTGTGATCTATTCAGTTTACATGAGGAATCTGGATTTGAATTGCATAACACACCAACAAAAATATGGTTCTTAATAGAGTCTCACAAGCTGCTTTCTACGTCATTATTTCTATGTTCAAGTACAGAAAAGAGATATAGACCAAGGGTTCTAAAAATGTGCTCCAGAAACACGAGACATATTCTGAGACTCACAAGGTAAGAGTTATTTTACTATGATACTAAGACACTATCTTTTTCACTGTGTTGGCATAGTAAAAATGCAATAAAAGATAAAACTACCTGCTGGCATAGCATTCATGAAAGCAGAGTCTTGACTACATTCATGCATACAATCTTCACTACAGCATATAGAGAAAAACATGTAGACAAAGAATGAAAAATGACTGTCATTTATTCTTAACTCCTGAGTACATCTGTGTATGGCATACTACGTACGCTCTCTGTGATGGCTGTCTAAAGGAATAGCAGTCATGTAGTTGAATCAGTTTTTAGAAAAGAAGGCCAGTTTTAATGGAATGACATTTTTCCCTATGAGACTGATAGACAAAGTATGAATACTCAGATCTGTGTATGTGGAAATTTATTCTCTGGAAAATACACAAAGCAACAGTGGCATTCCAAGAAAAACAAGTAGTACTGTTTGTTCCCAAAATTAAAACTACAGTTGTAAAACTGGGAATTTGAGGAAAGATTTTTCCCCTAGTATATTAGATAGGTGTTTTTTTTAATTATTAAAACTTTTATGTTAAGATTTCTACTAATAATAGTGGACTCATTTTTAAATTCTGTGTAACAAAATATGTCAACATTTGCATAATCTGCTTAATTTAGTGAAATAATCTCTTTCAAATACAAAATTCATGATGTTACAAAATCCTTTATGGTTATAAGATCCATTCAGAGCATTAAACAAACTAGCAGATTCTCATGAGTATGAAATGTGTCTTAGATTGCATACAGCAACTATATTGTATCGAGTGTTGCTGTAACATCTAAGAAAACAGACATAGTTATTTGAAAAAAACTATCACGACAGTCCTTCCTGTGCAGTAGAGGCACACATACATACCTTGTAACCAACAGTTCTCTAGTTGAATGTAGCACCTGTTCAACAATGAAGGGTACCTGTCTGGTACTTGAAACCTCAACAAATACTCAGTGCTAATGAAATCATGGTTACTGGAGGAGAATCTACAACCACTAATTTACTAAGTGAGCCCAATCCCTAACAATCTATAAACATTTGTCCTTATATCCACAGAAAAGTGTAGTCTTCACTCCTCATCAAGGAAATTTCTCTTTGCAACAGATGGAGACCACTACAGAAAACCACAACCAATCAAAATGCAAATTGTAGAGCCTAGTCCCAATGGATACATATACAAAGCAACACCTGAACCTAAGGCTGAGAGAACATTGTGAAAGACTGTGTGGAATGATAGTAAGAACCAGAGGATCAGGAAGTTTGTTGTGAGATTATGTCTCCTAGTAACACCAGAAGCTATACCTGTAAAATCTTACCAACATCATCATTCAAACATGAGCTGAGCAAGGATGACATAAATGAACATGACAAACTGGATGGGGGAAAATCCATGAGGCCTCAACCCTACAAAAAGAAATACAGGCAACTGGGTAAAGTGGGAAAGGAAGAGGTGTTCTTCCCCTGGGAAGAGCACGCCAGTTGGCTGTCTAGTTCCAACAGTCAGCTGTGGAAACACATACAAGTACCATTATACAGACTGAAAAGGTTTTGTTTCGGAATATATATGTATAAACAAATACATATATGCATGCAATAACAGCTAATGAAAAAGAGGTCATGAGCTTGAAGGAGAGTGGGGAGGGATATATGGGTGGGTTTGAGGAGAGGAAAGGGAAGGGAGAAAAAAAAAGTTCTGTCATGACTGCTTGTCTATTTGAGGCCTAACTGCACATACATTCATCAGTGCAGAGAAGACATTACAAAAGAGTAAACAGAAATAAATTAAAGAATTTAACTGTGTTCATTCTCTCATATAGTAAAGGTATTTTTAAAAATAGAATGTTTGTTCAATGTTTTGCTATGGAAAGTAAAGTTATTTATCATAAAAATATATTATTTATGTGACCATACAATGAGTTTTCTATTAGTACTTTTAAAATTATTATTAAATTTTCCCATCGTTAATTCCTTTAATGGTGAACACCTATCTTAGTTTAACAGTCCAGAGCTTTATCCAATACTTATGAAAGTGAATTCAGGGAGAAATGTCTTTGAGCTCATGATCACCTGGCTCTACACGCTTGGGTAGAACATTGGGGTAGTGGAAGCATATGGCACAGGAGAGCAGAAGAAAGGGGGGAAAGGAAGTGGCCAGAGACAACAAGACAACCTCAAGGTCCAAAGCCCTAGTTACTAACTTCCTGCAGCTAGATCCCAACTCTCAAGTCTCTAGAAAACCTCCCAAAATAGTGCCACCAGGTGGATACCCACCTCCCAACACATCAGCCTTTTAAGAGGACACTTCATATCCAAACCATAAAAACACCAGATATTAGAAACCATAGAAACAAAAAACTCTCCAGTCAATGAATAATGTTCATGTTTTAGTATTTAAAGATAACCCAGGAAAAGACCTCTGCCAGAATTTTTCCCAAGGATAAAGGGCAGGTAGAGGCGTGAAAGGAAATATGGGAATACTGTATTGAATAGCACACACAATACTGTCAGATTTCATTTTTCAAAATAGGATTTACTGATTTTTAATTTTTACTTGTGTCTGTGTGACACATGTGTGTATGGGTGTTTGTGTATGTGGCACCACGTGTGTATGGGTGCCTGCAAAGCACAAACATGGAATTGAATATCTGGAGTTTGAATCACAAGCAGTTGTAAGCCATGAAATGTAGGTGACAGGAATAGAACGTGGGTCCTCTAGAAGAGCAATGAGTGCTCTTAACCACTGGTGAATTGTTCTACAGTCTACGGCTTCTTTTTATATTTGTATATTATATTCTTTGTTCCTACTCACTGTACCCCCCGCCATTTACCAGCCATTGTGTGTGTGTGTGTGTATGTATGTATGTATTTAAAAAACAAACACCCATACACACATGTGTCACACAGACACAAGTAAAAATTAAAAAAACATTGTGTTTACTGGGCTTTAAAGATTTAAATAAATTATTACTTCTTTAATGCTTTAAAACAACTTCATGATCATGGTGGATGGTTTGTTTTTTTTTTTTATGTGTTCTTGGATTCGGTTTGCTAGTATTTTATTATTTTTGCATCAATGTTCATGAGGGAGATTGGTCTGTAATTCTATTTCTTTGTTGTGTCTTTGTGTAGTTTGGGTATCAGGGTGACTGTAGTCTCATAAAAAAGAGTTTGGCAATGTTCCTTCTGTTTCTATTGTGTGGAATAATTTGAGGAGTATTAGTATTAGCTCTTCTTTGAAATTCTGGTAGAATTCTGCGCTGAAACCATCTGGCCTTGTTTTTTTTTTGTTTTTTTGGGTTTTTTTTGGTTGGGAGACTTTTAATGACTACTTCTATTTCTTTGGGTCTATTTAAGTTGTTTATCTGGTCTTGATTTAATTTAAGTAGTACCTATCCAGAAAAATTTCCATTTTTGTTGGGTAGAGGTTGTTGAAGTATGACCTGATGATTCTCCAGATTTCTTCAGTGTCTGTTGTTATGTCCGTTGGGTACCAGATGTAAGACGAATCTTAAAAGGTCTTATTAATAAAAAACCTGGAGCCAGATATTGGGGTGAAAACTGAGAGATCAGAGGAATAGGCCAAGCCACAGCCAACCTCACCTCACTAACTCCTCAGCCTCCAGAGAGAGCTAATTCCTGTATACTCACACCTATATCCTTTCTGTGCCCTGCCATCGTACCTCCTCTCTCCGCCCAGCTACATCACTTTCCTCTTCCACCCAGCTCTATCACTTCCTATTTGTCTGTACAGACTTCCAGACCTCTATGGTTAACTACTTCTGGGATTTAAAGGCATGTGCCACCATACCCGGCTCCGTTCCCAGTGTGGCCTTGAATTTACAGCGATCCAAATGAATCTCTGCCTCCTGAATGCTAGGATTAAAGGTGTGTGCTACCATTTGCATGACCTCTATGTTTAATACAGTGGCTGGCTTTTTGCTCTGATCCTCAATAAACTTTATTGGGGTACACAAATAAAATATCACCACATTTCCCCTTTTTCTAAAATAAAAAAGGTATAACTAATATAAGAAAAACTATATACAATAAGTATAATAACTATATACAATATATACAGGCAATAAATATATCAACAATCAATCACACCCTGTTTCATTTCTGATTTTAATTTCTGATATTCTCTCTCTGCCTTTTGGTTAGTTTGGATAGGGGTTTGTCTATCTTGTTGATTTTCTTGAAGAACCAACTCTTTGTTTCATTGATTCTTTGTATTGTTCTCTTTGTTACTATTTTATTGATTCCAGCCCTCAGTTGATTATTTCCTGTCATCTACTCTTCTTAGGTGAGTTTGCTTCTGGGTTGTTTCCAGGTTCTGGCTATTAGGAATAATGCTGGAGAGGATGAGGAGTAAGGGGAACACTAGTCCACTGTTGGTGGGAGTGGAAACTTGTATAGCCACTTTGGAAATCAATATGGTGGTTTCTCAGAAAATTGGGAATCAATCTACCTCAAGACCCAGCAATATCACTCTTGGGCATATACCCAAAGGGTGCACAATCATACTATAAGGACATTTGCTCAACTATGTTAATAACAACATTATTTGTAATAACCAGAACCTGGAAACAATACCTCTCAACTGAAAAATGGATAAAGAAAATGTGGTACATATACGCAATGGAGTATATCTCTGCATTAAAAAACAATGACATCATGAAATTTGCAGGCAAACAGATGGAACTAGAAAATATCCTCCTGAGTGAGGTAACCCTGACTCAGAAGGACAAACATGGTATGTACTCACTCATAAGTGGATATTAGATGTAAAGCAAAGGATAACCAGGCTACAATCCACAACCCCAGAGAAGTTAGGTAAAAAGGAGGACCCTAAGAGGGACAGGCATAGATCTCCCCTAGGAAAGGGAAATAGATAAATTCCCCTGAGTAAACTGGGAGCACAAGGGGTGGGAGAGGAGGGAGGATAAGAATATGAGGGAACAGATTGGGGGATGGACAGAGAGGGAGAACAAGGAAAGAGATACCTTGATAGAGGGAGCCATTATAGGGTTAGGAAGAAACCTGGTGCTCGGGAAATTCCCAGGAATCCACAAGGATGACCCCAGCTAAGATTCCAAGCAATAGTAGAGAGGGTGCCAGAACTGGCCTTCCCCTGTAATCAGATTGATGACTACCCTAATTGTCATCATAGAACCTTCATCTAGCAACTGATGGAAGCAGATGCAGAGATCCACAGCTAAGCATTGGGCTGAGCTCCTGGAATCCAGTCAAAGAAAGGGAGGAGGGATTATATGAGCAAGGGGGTCAAGATCATGATGGGCAAACCCATAGAGACAGCTGACCTGAGCTAGTGGGAGCTCACAGACTCTGGACTGACAGCTGGAGAACCTGCATAGGACTGAACTAGGCCTTCTGAATGTGGGTGACAGTTGTGTGGCTCAGGCAGCTTGTGGGGTCACTAGCAGTGGGACCAGGATTTATCCCTAGTGCACGAACTGGCTTTTTGGAGCCTATTCCCCATGGAGGGATACCTTGCTCAGCCTTGATGCAAGGTGGAGGGGCTTGGTCATGCCTTAACTTGATATGCCAGACATTGTTAACTCCCCTTGGGAGGCCTTACCCTCTTTGAGTAACCGAAAAGAGAGGGATGGGTGGGATCGGGAAGAGGGGAGGGAGGGGGAAATGTAGTTGGTATGTAAAATGAAAAAAAAAAAAACTTTAAAATAAAAAAAAGGAAGAAAGAAGAAAAGAAGATTGAACAATGAAAAAGCAACTTTGTAGTAACTTTGAAATCAAACTTCATTATACTTACTCTTTTAAATAAAAAGTGTAAGATAAAGAAAGTAATGCATTCATGAATGGATAATGACTGTATTTTAATACAACTTCTTGAGTTATTAGAAAAGTAATGACAGCAGTGGACTGTTGGTAGATGGCACTTGAGATAGAGCAACGTTTGTTTCTTCCTATCATATCATTCTTCATTGTTTTAAACAATAAATGTAAACATCCAATCAGCCCAGCTGGACAAACAAAAACAAACAAATACCACAGTCAGTTTCTCTTTCTAAGAATTGCTCAAGCCAATCCATGGAAAGCATTCCTTCTTGGGCACTCTCTGCCATGTGAAAAGGAATGTTTGGGAGATGATGAGGAAAGTCCTCACAGGGGAAACATTAAATCCACTAGTTCAGATATAAGTCACATTTTCTAGTTGGAAAATATCAACTAGTAAAACCAAAGTTTTGGTTTTCTTTTGTTCTTTGAGTCATAAAAGAAGTCATAAAAGGCCAAGGGATTATTTTTGGCAAGATCTGGTTTGATAAACATGTTTGTACTTTATCCTTGGCTCCATAAATGCTAAATGCCTTGGAATTTCAAATGACAGGAATGACTTTTGTCAAGCAAGAGTTCCCTTTCCACTGATTTTAGGCAGATAAGGTGTTGTAGCATGGACCTCTTTGATGCCCTCAGGACAGGGCTTGTTCCCAAGAAAGAACAATTGATTATAAGGTAGAAACTTGTAATCTCTCCCCAGACCTGCGGGACAAGAGAAGTTTCCACTTACTGAACACACCCACGTGGCACTAGCAGGTAGCACTCCCAGATCAGACACTGAACCTCAGCAAAAAACCTTCCAGGTACACTGCTCTCGCATCTCTTTCGTTTTCTCATTCCCAAGTTGTAATGTTTATAAAAACAACAACAAAAGTAAATCTAAAATATTTTCTTTAGTTTTGTGAGCAGTTCTAACAAGTTATAAGCCAGAACTGAATTGTTGGGTGTTCAGTTGAACTAGAGAAGCCACCCCTGTCAGAGAAAATACCCTAGAATGAAAAAAGGCACAAGAACCAGTCTGGATCTTCAGGAGTGGACTCTTTCTCCCATGATTCTCACACTGAGAATAAAGCAAACATACTTTCAGATATGTAGCCTAAAGCTACTGGTCTTAAAGCCCCCAAACTATGTGTCCAAAACTGCCTTATCTTATGATTCCAGTTTTCAGACACAAAATTGAGGTGTGGGGAAATCAACTCAAGTCAGATGTAATTCAATTCAGGCTGATCAGACTCCATACTGCTAATCTCATGTCCATGTATCTTATCAGACACTGAAAATAAGAAACAGTTATCCCATTGTGACTTCAATGACACAGGTTTTAAGTTGATTTGTAAAACCATAGAAAACCTTGTAGGTGTGTCTAACATTCAGCCAGAAAGTCATATGTTCAATGGAATAGCTATGAATGCTCTCCAATGCAAAATCATAAAAAATGTAATGCATTGTAAGATTTTTCTTTTGTTTCTTGATTGTGTTGTTCTGATAAATGAAATGTATCTTGACACCCAAAGGGTGGCCAAACATCAGAATGACCATTATTGGGAATACAGCTGTCAATAAAAGCTGGCCTGGATGTGAGGGAAGGAAACTCTTATACACTGTTGGTAAACCAGTGCAGACAAGTACAGATTGCTTTGTAAAGGAGTCCCAAGCTTTCTCAATAAACTAACATAAAACCCTCGAAATAGAATGGCCACAGGACCCACCTGTACTCTTCTGGGCAGAAGAATTGCATATTCTACTGCAGATACACTTGGGTAGCTATGTTCATGTCTGCTCTACCCACATTAGCTAGAACCTGGATACATATTATAAATGAAGAGACAAAACATGTGGTACAGATACACAACGGAATATTACTCTGCTGTGAAAAACATGAAATCATGAAGATTACAGGTAAACAGATGACACGGAAAAAACTAAACTGTGAAGTAATTCGGGCACAGAGTTCTCACACAGGGGTCCCAGCTTCACATTTTTGTTTTGTTTTCTGTCTTAACTTGGAGCACAATTGGAAGCCAGGAAACCACAAAGGGGCTTTTGGGAAGTCAGCAGATTAAGCAAGGGGGTGGGGAGGGGGATAATAGACTGTAGGTGAAATGAGAGTAGGAGGTAGAATACTGGGGGTAGAAAATCTAATGTGGGGAGGGGCACAGACGTATGGAGATGTTAGGGGGCTACAGAGGATAACTCTAAAGAAGAATTAAGAAGCCGTATGGAAGCCTACTGTCTCACAATACAATGAAAAATTTTGACTGGAAGGATAGAAGAACCATTTAATATGAAAGAAGATAGGTAAATAGTGGGTATTAAAGAACTAACTAGGGATAGGGTGGGGGAAGAGGGAGAGGAATGGGTAGTAGATGGGTTAACTAAAACCAAGTATTATGAAAAAGTGCATGAAAGCTAATTTCAAAATATAACTGAAATAAACAAAGCACAGGAGCAAAATTGCTTTGCATGGATGGACAATGCTACTCCTCACAGACACGGGTTAAACCTGCAGTGCACAGCATGGGATTCCTTCCTCGGGTCAAAGAAGTACAGGGTCTCATACACACAAGCCATTGCCACCGCACTTGCTTCCACAACAACTGCATGGTGAGACGATTGTGGAGGAAAACACATATTTGGCTACAGGACAGAGAAATCAGTTGTAAACCAACTGGGTAACTTCCTCTCTAGTATTATTGTCCCAATGGTAATGCTATCAAATTGCCTTATAAATATGTATGCTTATCCCCATAGACCTGGACTGATCTCAACTATGGTCAGAGTGACTTTTTTTTGTACATGGCAGCAGTAGAAGCAGAGACTCATAGCTGGTCAAAGTGCTGAGAACTCAAGACTCCTATTCAACCCTAACTGGGTCCCCACTATCAACACCCCTGGAAGAATAATGGAAGAACTGGAGGATGAGGAATGCTGGAAACAGACGTGACATGGAACCCATGGCAGCTGTGGCTACTGCATAACCCCCACACAAAACCAAGCCATCTAAACTCCAGCACAGAGAGGAAGGTGCTCTCCAGCCTTCACTCTACTGAGGAGCTACTGGCACATACAGCTCCTGAAGGATGGAGAATCAATTGATTATGGATTAGTGCATTTTCAGAAAAAAAAAACCAAAAAACAACCAAACATGAAGTTGGGAAGGGAGCAGAGAGTGTTGGAGGGGAGAAATGGCATGTATGGCGAATGGCATCAAATGATAGTTCACTGAAATGAACAAAATTCTCAAGAATAAAATTAAGTTTAGGCATGTTCGTGAGAATATGTAAACCATTTGGAATTATTTCTTTGAATATCATAAGTACATCATTTGTCCCTTCCTCCAAACCCTCCCATGTATCCCCACTTACTCTCTTTCAAATTCATGGCCTCTTTTTTCATTAACTTTTGTTACATATACATAAGTTGGTTATCCAAGACCAAAAGGTCATCCCTGAAAACATATAAATACAAGTAACATTATACAGACCAAGCATGTTGTGTGTGTGGGTGTACATGCATGCACACATATTTAAACAATTTTATACTGATTATTAGAGCTACCAGCCAAAGTATTTTTTTCTTTATCCAGCTATCTTCCTAAAGGTTTTTGGGTTAAAGAATGCTAAAGATGTAGTGCTCATTTCTAAGGATACTAGCTCCAGTGTGAAGAGCAGCAGTCATTGGTGGTCCAAGGAGTAAAATAGTGTGTCCGTAGTTATGGGGGTGGAAATATGTTTTTTTAAATGAATATGTACATATTTAGCTATTTGACTCAGTTCTCAACCCAACACATTAAAAAACAGATGCTTTAAAAAATGATCTGTTGGCAAGATGCTTGTTAAATTTTATCAGCTGAAATATTAAAATTCATAATGAATTAATTAACACATCATATAAAAATAAAATGTTTTTGTTTCATCGTTTTACAAAGTACTATAACCAGTGGTGGTTAAAACTGGGAATTTTGTATGTCTTGATATGTGTTGCTCAGAGAGAAACTAAATTTATAGAATTACCACTAAATTGATGACATTTTCTGTCTTCACTCTTGAATTGAGTTGGCAGATGTTTTTAAGAACAAAAAATTCCATCTTATTACAAAACATATTAAGCAGGTTTTCCTGCCAGGCATGTCTGACAATGTTTATTGCCTAGACCAAATCAATCCCCTTAAGAAGCCATAATATATTATAGCAAGTATATTATTTGATAGTTAAGGAAAGTTGCTACATGAAAGAGTTAGTCCTTTGATCTCTTACTCTGCCCCTCATGCATTAGAAAGGTACCACATAATCCACTATGTAGTCACACCTACTTACAAACATTCAGCAAGTAAAACAGGCTTGACTAAGCCTACAGTTTCAGGCATCCATGCTATTTTAAGTTAGTCTGTGCATATTAGATATTGCATCAACTTGAAAAGAGATTGACTATTTACTAGAAGCCAGGGAAGAAGAAAATGCAAATACTTGAGTATGCAAGCTGGTCACTATTCAAAAATATTTGGATCTTACTGCACTTTAGATCATGAGTCTATACAAAAAGTTCCAAACTTGGGAAAACTCCAAAATCTGGATTGGATGTTCCCAAGCATTTTGAATAAGAAAGACTCAATCTGTATGGGGAAAATAAGGTAGTTCCAAGGGCTAAACTGGAATAGCTGTTTCTGATTTATACAACCTAACTTTATTGTGGAGATTCTACATTGAAATGGCTACAGTGACAGCAGTGAGGATGACAGAAGACATTTGTCAGCCTGCACCAGCACTGTCAACACACCCAACCCACCATATCAAAAGTACATTTTAAAGTCTCAATTTTTTCAGAGTTGGCTGTTTCTTAACAATTGCAAAAAATTCAAATTAAAAAAAAAGTAGCAGAAAGAAATTCAAATAAAGGCTTTAAAAATCAGTCAGAAAACTATCCCACACCAAAGATTCTGAGTGTTAAGAAATAAGATTTTAGGCGGATGTCAACAAACGGTCAATCCATACATATGTGAGTATCTTCAATGTGCAAGGCCAGGTTCTGACAAGAGTCTATAATGTCTTCTGTAGTGGGTAGCCATTCCAGCTTTGATCTGGAAGTTCCAACCCCCATGGAGGCTTCGGTAACTGTCACGCCTACAAGGCGGGGCCAAGAGAGGACCCTGAAGACCTGGGATCCGGATGCACTGGCTCTCTTGGTTCCTGGACCCTGGACGCTGGAGGTAGACTGAGCAGAGTTCTCCAGAGAACACCGCCGGACTGCGCCATACCTTTTCCAGACCCCGTAAACTATCCCTTCATTTGTAAGTTACCCCAGAAAATATACCTCCCTTTTAACTATGTAGAGTGGCCTAAATAATTTCACCAATAGTCTTCTTGACATTTGGACTTCTTCTTTGATGGCTATGTAACTTCCCTCCTTATCTCCAAATTCAGTAGATTGTTAATTTCTCATGCTTTCTAAACCTCCTTCATGTGCCATCAGCAAGACCACCCCTTCATCTCACCTTAGATGAGAGATGTCCAAGTAGTCACAACACGATGTTAGACATTCAACATCTAGTCTATCTACCTGTATTCTACCTTTATTCTGTAAGTTCTATGAACAGATCTTAATCCTGTTATAAAAAGCTCATTTGATATCTAATAATCTTCACTTCTATGTTGAAGTCAAGTTTATCTAGTTATGTCTACACCAAGATCTAGTCTTCTTGGTTTGCTTTCTTTTCAGGGATCAACTAGTAATAAGTGGATTGAGTATTTCTGTTAGTGTTTAGTGTTTCCTGATTCTCCTATAACTTACTTTGCACTACTGAAAAAAAGTGCCTCTATGTGCTTATTGTTAAGGATTGAAACACAATGGGAAAAGGTAGGAGGTATACTCAGAAATTTAGAGGATTATAGGAGACCTATGTAAAGAAATAAAATGTAAACATATTAACAACAAAATTATGAAACAAAAATGCAAATGCTACCTTAAAATAGCAGATGATAAAGTGTGCAGAGGCTAACTACTTGTTATTGTTTTCAGAGGTTTTGGTAAGCACCAGCTATTGCTATAGTGGCAAGGAGGCAATGTTTCATCTGGGTAGAATCCAGATTAAGGGAAAAGAAAGGAAACAAAGTTACAGATTTGACAAAGTACCAAGTGTATACACAGTAGAGCAAATGTGTAAAGCAAACACCATTAGAGTAAATGTGAGCAGATGTGTGAAATGGAAATAACTGTGGCTAAGGACAAAATATTTCCACTTCCATCCATAATTTTAGTACTGACAAAATGGCTAAAAAAAAGAAAACAGGATACTCTTTTATACATTCAAGTAAGAAAGTATAAATCCATCAACAATAAATCTTACACTAATTATATTAATTAATGAAATATTACTTACTTTTTGGAATCTTATCGTGGGTGCTGGACTGGATAGGATACCAGTAATATAGTTTTTTGTTTGTTTGTTTTAGTTAAAATGCAACTACACAGAAAAAAAATCAAGCCATATACGTTAACAGTGTAGGATTTACTTAAAACAAATAACTGTACTTTGGGATTTTAATGAATGGCTCTATCATCTTATTAAAACTTTATTGAGACGACTCTAGTCTACAAATGTATATTATGATTGATCTCCTTTAGGCTCAGAGGACACTGTGCTGAGCGAAAGTACACTAAGTTTCCCCCCCCCCCTAGAGTTTATGTTATCCTGATCACAGTCTCCTTATCAATAAATCTGAATCAATATTGGTTATCCTACTAAGCAAGAACACATTTGTCTCTATTCTTTACAGCTGGTCAGAAATCTTTGATTAAGACTGGTGAGGTGGCCCAGTGGGTAAAGGAGCTTGCTGCCAAGCCTGATGACCCAAGTTTAACACCCAAGACTCACTTCGTAGAAGAGAACTTCTCTCCAAAGTTGTCCTCTAACCTCAACATTCAGGATGTGGTATGTGTGTATGTGTGGACCCACATTCATACAACACACACACACACACACACACACACACACACACACACACACACACACAGAGTAAAGAAACTGCTCAAATGTTAAGAGCACTTGCTGTTGATGAAGAGGACTTGGGTTCAGTTCCAAGCATTCACATGGTGGCTCAAATCATCTGTAACTCCAGTTCCAGAAGCTCCAATGCCCTCTTCTGATATCTGGGGGCAATACACATACATGGAACATATACACACATTCAGGCAAAACATGCACACACATAAAATTTAAAAATAAACCTAATATTTTTTGAAAAATTCAATATTTATAACCATCAGATATGACTATACCATATCGTATTTTTACCACATATACTTAATTTTCTTATTTCAGCTCCATAATTTGTTTTCTCTGGGAAGGACAACGTGGTAAAGATGTATAGGGACAAAAGTCCATACTAATTACATGATTTGAACATATATTTCTACCAGTTCCTAGCTATGTGATTCTGGACTGTAACCTGTGCATCAGTTCACTTAACTGTAACCAACCAATTTCTGACTGGATGTAAGACTTGCTCCAGAGGATGAAACCCATACTTGGCACCATTATTGGTTCAAGAATCTGTGGTTGGACAGGTAATGGGCCCTACCCAAAACAGACCAAATCTCATCACATTAATGGGATTTACACATTAAATCCTACTCCTAATCTGACGTTATTGGCAATTGTTAGCTGTTGGAAAGGAGACACAGTTTTGTCTAAGAGTGCAGTCCCTGGTTAGTTAACCATACTCCTGTGGAATATGGCACATCCAAGAATACTTGTGCAGCATATAAATTGGTCCAAATGGGTTATTTTTCTTTTAAAGGACACAAAGTAGGATGGGTAGATGTAGGAAGAGTTTGGGGGTGGAGAATATGACCAAAACATATTATATAAACCTCTCAAAGAACAGATGAGAAATTCTAAACAAGAATGATTAAGAAGAGTATAAATAATAGTTAATTCTCCTCCTTATATACCATGCTCTGGTAATATTTGGAGACATGTAGAAGGAAAAAATAATTTCTTGGGTAGATCACTTTTTATCTTAGAATAAATGAGACAATCTTTTTCCCATTTAGAGCAAAGTCTTATCATTCAGAAGTATGTTGAAGTGTTTCAGCATATACATGCTATTATGCACAATCCTAGGTGATTTTAAGAAAAACAGTGTTAAGAAAATATGATATTAACTCAAAGAGCCACATACAAGCCTGTATGATGTAGATAAGTAAAGGGAACCTCTTTTGGGCCAAATGGGACAAAAAAGAAAAGCCAATCCTCTCCTCTTTCATAAATAAGTAAATAAAATGGAAAATGAGTAAAAATACCTACAGTATAAAAATTAGAAAAGAATTAAATGAAAAGTAAAAAACAAAACAAAAGAGACTGAGTTTTAGTAATCAACAGAGTATAGTCAGAGCTGCAGAGATGAAGGAAATAAAGAAAACATACATATAAAAACAGAGAGAAAACCCAAGCAGTGCTGCCAAGACAGACTGGAAGGCAAAGGAGAAGTGACTCTTACGATGGGTGCTCGAGACACTTCTTAATCCATACAAATTACAAGCCAACAATGAAGAAATAAACATCTCAACATTGCCAAGTCACCGTGCTGCTTACATCTCACATACACACATGAAGACTATTTATGACCTGTGTATTCAAAAAGCCTTACAAAAGTCATTTTTGGAATCTGGATATGAGAAGCACTTTAATCACAAATGATATTTACACACTGGATGATATGGCAAAAATTTAAGGACACCAGATGGACTAAAAAGCCAGTATGAAAACTTTGGTGTAGTTGGACAAAGATTTCATATATCTACAATAGGACAAACAGAATACTTAAGAGACTTTAAATTTAATAATTATTAAATAGTGAGATGATTTGCAAAAGTTGAAATATTTTAATCTCCCTAACTATTCTGACTCACAGTATTAAATATTCTGTGTATTCCTGGTTAGGATACAGATTTCAGAGTCTTGAAAATTAACACAATACTCCAACAAAAGACTGCTGTTAATGCTCAATTTCTAAAACAAGAAAAACTTTGCCATGTCATAAATGAAGATAAAGGAAAACGAAACCAGTAATCAATGAATATTACCTCAAAGATGGTATGAAATATTTAATTACTAATCTTTTAAGGATAAATGTGAACATGGGTCAAGTCGAATATTCTAAAATGTTACTACTGCCCCACAGGTTCCAGCCAGGTCTGGTGGCTCACACAGAAATGCCAGCAGGGAAAGACGAGAACATCACACAAGTTTACGTGAAGCCTGGATCACATAGAAGTCCCAGGTCAATCTGGGATACACAGTGACTCTTGTTTTTTCCTCAATCTTCTCTATAAACATAGAACATTAAATTGTAAGTTTAAGTGTACTGAATTGTTCAACTTTAAAGAACGTATCAACTTCCTATCTTCCCTCTTGAGCAGCATTTTCTTTAATGCTTTACTGTTAAATTCTAGCAAACAAAATACACACCCTTAAAAATGGCACACACTCGTGTCATCAAAGAATATGTCAAAGCACAAAAATGTTCTTGTGTGTTACTACAGAACTCTGTGCCCTTGGGTGGCACCACTGCAGGGATCCCATGACGCTGTGCAAAGACTCATGGGTGTGACAAGAGGAAACACCAGTGACCCCCTTACTGCACTGCCCCTGGACGGTTCAAGCTGAAAGATTTACTGAAATATTAGTTACTTTCCCTCTGAAGGGACTTAGACACTATGGATGGATAGTTGTTCACAAACATCATCTGGTGAAACCTGCCACCCCAGATGAATATAGTTTTACATCTTGTTTTAGAATTGTTATGTTATATTTATTCTCATAAGACATTGAAGTAGTAATATGCTGGAGAATTGCATTAAAGAGTTTTCTTCCTTTTGCCTGTATTATATTAAAACTAGAAACTGCTCCTTGAAACAGCAAATGACATAAAAGACAACAGCATTTGTCTAGCAACTCTATAAAATGTTGCATGAAAATAACAGTGATAGGTCTTGTAACTTTAATTAAAAAGGGGGAAAAAAACCATCCAAGCAGACAATAACCATGGAAAATAAATGTTCACTAAAAACTAAAGAATCAATAAATTTTAAGACAATAAAATGATTGATATGAAATGAAATACTACGAAAAGCAAAAAGGCAGTGAAGCGAAGTAGTGCACTTTCTCACCCTGATAAACAACTGCATCATTTCTTTCTCCTTTTGGGGGTTACGGTACTTCTCATAGAAATCACGGCGCTTCTTTGTTTCTTTTGAGACTTTATCTCTCCTTTCCCGCTTCTCTGCTGGCTCATCCGTGCCATCAGAAGACCACTGTTTGTGCATTTTTGGCTTTTCCACTTCAATATAGTTTTCATTTGGATTCAGGACTATGACTCCATACCCTTCCTGTTTTGAAATTGAAAAAAAAAAGTGGTACAAACTGATATCAGAATTTATTTCAATCCATGAAGAAAGAAGTTCCTAACATCCTAGGCAAGGTAATTTAATATAGTTTCAAGTTACTAAATATTCTTTTAGCAAAAATTATGTTAAATTTGTAAAATAAAGTTTAAAATTGTTTGCCTTTATTATATGGACAAATAAGCACAGATTATCTATAAGGATAAAAACAGAGTAAAAGGATGAATTTTAAATGAAAAATACAATCTATTCCCAGTGTGATTAAAATAAATTACCAAACAGGGGAATACACTCAAACCACAAATATGTGTTTTTAGAAAAGTATATCACCTGTGTACCTTGAACCTTACTGTCTTTCCATATGGAAAGACTAAGAAATCACAGAGCAAAATAAACCAACAGGATGATGAGTGGAAACACTGTTTAATCTTGAAATTTGTTTTATGTCTCAGGTCACAGTAATAGGCTATCTTATTTAAGAATGAGTGCCTGGAGACTGAAATTTCCAAAGTTTAACATCACAACTTTTGAGCTATAAGGGCTTTAGATTTCAAACATATATTTTCCTGACTTCTCACTTCTACAAGGCAAACATTTCTGCAGGTATTAGAATCATCAGACATTTAGGCTGAACTGATGAATTAATCTAAACATTAGAAGTACAGCAACCAGTACCAAGTTTGAAGAATGGAAAACATTTAAGCAATTTATGTGTCTTTTCTATTCAATTCTGTATTATGAATGTCCTAATTATGATCTTGTAAAAAAGACCTTTCAAGGTCATACCTAGAAACAAAAATATCAGGAGCACAGAAAATAAAGTTTGTAAATTCTCCATCCTTACTAAAACAAATGTAATGTTTCAAACTATAGCCATAGAAATTTGTACATGAATTTCAGATTTCAACTGCTTTTAGAAACAAAACCAAACATAAGAAGATATATTTAAAAATACTGACAGTATAATCTTGACATAGCCCCAAGTTCGTTCTTTGAGATATGCTCCACTGGGGTTGTGATTTTTTTGTTTTTTGTTTTGTCTCATGAACTAGTTGCAAGTACCATTGGAATTCTTTCACTTTTATGGCTCGTCAGAGGACATTGTTGATTAAAACCATTGCTGGTTTGGAAATTACAAGATCACTGAAGTTCTGGTTTTGTGATAGGACTATTAATTAAGATATAATCCTTTTATACACGTGGAAACTGTCTAATAATATATGCCAACATGATGAACAAAATACCACACTATTCAACAGATCCTTCAATAAAACTTTTACATAAATGCCACTTATGAACCACTTAGAAAGTAGTTTTAAGAATTTAAACATTTTACTTCACGGCAAAAGAGATGTTGCATACTTTCTTTTTTAAGTTTGTTAGTTGTTGAGTCAAAGTTTTACCAACAAAAGACATTTTATTTGGGCCCGCTTTATTCTAATCTGTATAGCTATTCAAACGTCTTGTAATTCATTGTGATCTCTGTCAGGTAGACAGATTGTCACTTGGTGATTTTCTACAGTTGGACACACTTGACTAATTATTAAAATCACATTTGAAGGAAGTTCCTAACCCTCTTCCTTGTGTCTTTTACAACTGTTCACGCCCGTCTCAAATTTTACCTATACCTTCTCCTCCCACCAAAGTAAATTAAAGAGCACGGTTACACTCTGCTAACCATGGTGAAATGCAGACATTCAGTACACTGTCTCTAAAGGTCACCACAGGCCAAAAAGAAAACTGCATCCCCACTAGATCTGTACTGGGAGTAAGTGGTCTCCTGTCATTTCTTCCCTGCCTTTTCTGACAAACACACACACACACACACACACACACACACACACACACACACACACACAGAGCTTTTCATACTCATACACAAGTTAAAAAGCCGAAATAGAATCTTAAATTTCATAAGAAGTGCAAAAGCATTGGTTACCACAATTTAATAATGATAGGAATATTCAAACTTAGGCAACAAACTGACACTTTAATTATTGATTATATTAGATGATGCTCATATGATAATTAATATAATAATATAACAAGGATTTGCAATGAGGACAACTCTGAGCAAATCTAACAATCACCAGAATTACCAAACTGATATATAACTTAATCACCTAGATATTATCTCGACACCATCAGACCCCTCTGGGCATCTCCATATCATCAGACCCTATGAACATATTGACCTCATTTTTAGAAGTCAGACTGAAAAAAAAAAAACCCTTGAACCTAGTTGATTTTAAATGGATTCTGAAATGTGAGATGTCCCATCTAAATAAACATAAACTATATACATCCATAATTCATCAAAGAAGTAGTATTTGTCAAAGTTATTGATTATGTAACTGAGAATTACATGACTCATTTATTCAATTTTCTAAAGGTACAATGATAATTTTTCACTGAGGCATCAACAGAAGAAAAGTGATACCATTTTAAAATCAAAATGTAAATCAATTAAAGAATTTTAAAAATTTAAACGTCAATAATAAATTCTGAAACAGTTAAATTATTGTCTTTAATTACCCAAATTATTTAAAGAATATTTTGTCCTTTAGATATTTCAAATTGTCATTTTAATTAAAATAATAGTGATCACTAATAATCATAAATATTTCCTTCAAAAGTCAGAGTTGCAAATTTAATTACAATTCTGATCATGAAAATACTAGCATTTTGAATTATGATTTTCATAATAAACTGGTACAATGTTCAGGTACAAAGGTCAGTTTTAACAAGTTTATAAAAAGTAGAATAAAGCCAGCATGGGTATTTGCATTATCTTACTTACATTCTAACCACAGACATATACCCAAACTTCACCTGTTCTTTCCTTTCTCTCTTATATACAATGTCAAGAATACTTTTATATAAGATTCAAAGACTTTGATAATGGCAACACTAATATATAGCAGCCAAGGTGTCAAAGAAAATAAAGTGAGACAAAGCAGAGACAAAACATCAACATTTTTTTTAGAACTTAAACTTCAACAACTAGAACATATACTGACTTAAAAATAATTCAATTCTCAATAATTCAATAATATACAGTAAGCTAAGTAAAAAAGATTGCTAATGTGATCTTTATTAAATGTAAAGTTTTACAAAACTACAAAATAAAATCAGACATTAAGTATATTATAAAGAACTATGTACTGCTCCCTTTAACAAGGGATCCTTATAACATGGGCCTAGAATCCTGAATGCTACATTGAACCTTTCTTTTAGTATGTGAAAGTCCCATAGGATGTGAAGTTGCAGCATTCCAAAAACACATGGAAAGCTCTTCTGTTACTTTTAACAAGATAAAATTATTAAACTGGTTATCTAAAAATGCAACTCCATAAGGCTTAGAACATCTTTTACAATGATTTACTAAATCTCTTTCAATATGCACACAAAAGTCGTTAACTCACTCTTAGGTTTGACTTGCAATATAGATCAAAAAGATATTCAAGTAGACAAATACAAGTTTAAAAGGAATACAAGTTTGATTAAAAGGAATACAAATACAAGTTTAATTCTGAAGACTCCATTTCTATGCATATGGAAGTATAACTGTGGTTTCATTTACAGGTCTGTATTTATAAATTCTAAATTACAGGATCTTAACCTGAGATTCACAAAGGTTTAGTGCTAAAACATGGCATTTTTTTTAAACACAACTATTTGCTGTGATTAACATAAAAAACACAGGATCCCAGGACCTCTTACTGTGAAGACTAAAATGCATTTACTAATAAATAATAATTTATCATTCCATCAGCAAACAATGGCATAGGATGAAACAGATAGGTGATGTCCAACACAAAGGATACACAGGAAACTTTGCTAGAGATATTAAGTTAGCACAGAAATTTACTTATCAAGAATGTGTTGACAGAAACCTAAAAACAGCTGTTAAAAAAACTGCTTTTCATCCCAAATGAAACTATAAAAACTATAAAGATTTATCAAAGTTTGTGTATTAATTACCAATTATAAAGAGAATGGAAAATAGGGGCAAATTCTACAGCTTTTAAAATCTCTTGTGAGTGGCTAAATAAAAAAAAAATCAACTGGAAGTACTCAGCTCTGCACATTAACTTGCCAATACTTGAAGCCACATATGACCAGAGAGGTCAAGGGTCACACTAGAATCTTTTGACCCATGGAACTATCCATTTCAGTCTCCAGGCAAAGCTCTGTAGGAGATCATTTTACATAGATAAATCAATCATATTCTTCAAGTTCAGCATTCTACCTGCTTCGCTTGAAAGAAGACAGGTGTTCAACCTCAAGGCAAATGAAACTCCAAGTGTGTTATCCATAACTACCCACAGTCAAAATGGACAAACAGCTGTCCATTCATCTCTTCTGAAAGAGCTATGCTATGCTTATTCTCGTCTTCCCAAGAACGATATGCATGTCACTGTTGCAACAACTTAGGTGAGACAATGAGATGAGGTCATGACAGCCAATCAGAAGTCACTAGTGAAGCGTTAAAGTAAACACAGCATTGGAGCTGCAGCTCTGCTTGGAAAATGTCCCCTCTATTATTTCTGCAATTTTCTCAAGACGTGACCTGGCACTGAAATGCCTGAAATGTCACCTGACTCCCTTTTGTGCTTCTCAAGATGCATTAAGGTGCACCCTCCAAATATTTTATAAAATATTCATCAGGATTATTTTTCAATTGGCAGTTTCACGAATTTTCATGCTGTATGCATGATATAAAATAACTGTAATATGGACCAACATAGATTATCCTAGATAAGTCTCCTACTTCAAATAGATCATCAAGTTAGTCAGTGAAAGAAAACATGCCACAAAAAGTTTTCAGAGGACCACCTGTTGTCTATTATTTTTACATAGCACTTACTCATAAATCATAACACAGGGTAATTAATCAAGCTGTCAAAGAGAAGGTCAAAGGTTATATGGTAGAGTCAGAAGGTCACGCATGGGCTGATAGAGGTCAGGGTCACACTGCATTCCTCATTATCAAGTTGGGATGAGAGACGGCCAAGCAAACAAAAGTGAAAGCAGATGGAGAAGTGAGAGGAGAAGAAAAGAGAGAAATTGTAGAAATGAAAGAAGACTGTCAATTAGCTTCAAATGGAGAATGAAAAAGAAATACAGAGATGTGCTAAAAAGAGCCCAAGAACACAAAGCACTGGAGTTTCATCAACTTACTAGCTGAATATAACTTTTCTTGCTCATTTTATTAATGCATACTAAGGATTATCACAGAAATGTATTTGCACTCACTATCTCTTTTCTAGCTTGTATGTTCAAGATTAATTAGGGTAAATCAAGAGTTCCAAAGATGAAGTATGATTTTCAAAAAGAAAAAAAAAGTCACAATGAGAAGCTTTTCTTCCCTTTAATATTATTTCAAGGTCATAACAAATTCAAATAGTTTTAAGCCACAGGACAGATAATTCCTTCAGCACAATACAAAGATATCCACAAACATACATGCGTCATAAAAGTCATTTTGAATAACAAAACAGTTATAAAATATTCTATTATTACAGTGCTCTGAATTAGATGCAGAACACTGTGCAAAATTAGCTGTCACCCTTTGCTCAAAATCTTTGTTAATCTCATTTTGAATGTTTGCAGCTTTATCAACACATGCATCAATGTCAGCTCCTTGGTTACTGAACCGCTGTACTTGGAAGGAGATATAATTAAAATGTTTTGGCACAGAAAAGGTGAAATTGTATCTTCCCTTGTTCCCTTAGGAGTCTGTAAAACATGAAGGCTATATTGACAAACACACACCCTTGTCTCCAGTTCTGACATCTCAGGTCATCCAAGTGCTATTTTAAAAACTCACTATGCTCTTACCCATAATATCACCTGCTCTGTTTCTAACTTTTCCCTGAAGGTTTTAGGATACTAGGATGCTTGGACTTCATAGATATTTCTTATACTTGGCAATAATTGATCTATGGAAGTATTCCAGGAATCCACTGTCACCACAAAATAAATAAAATTACCATTCATTATCAAGGACAGAAATAAGATTTAATGCTCCAGCTTTATGGGAATTTTCTGATGCTTTGCTGCCTATAAACAAAACAAACAGACACCCACCCTCTAACACACTGAATGAAAGCAAGAATGAGTTCTAACTGGTGACCGATGGATGACAGATCCAAGTCCCTAAAGAGATCTCAGGAACCCTACAGACACATCTTTATTAAATGATCCAAAGCAGAGTTAGATCTTCAGATTTATAAGCTTTAATCTTCTGCATATTAGTTATGCTGTTATATTTTAGACTAATACTCTCCAAGCTTCCTATTAAAATACATTATAACACAGATAAGCATTAGCTATCATGCATTTCTTGTGGCACATAGTCTTTCAAATATTATCCTTTGACTCAGCCAAACACTGCATAAAGACACGCTTAAGATGACGATAAAACCTGCTTAAGGACTAGTGTATACAAGTTACTCTATCTTAAAATATACTATTTTCTCCTTTCCCTTCCAATTAAAGTATCACGTTTGAGATAATTTTATTGCTCAGGAATATATTGCACTTTTCTTGCCTACATCCCACTTGAAAAGATGAGACTGTCATAAAAAATTCATGTATGTATTGAGTTAGTAATATATTAAATACTGATTTCATTCAACAAATATTTAATAAGCAGCTACTATCTAGTGATACACTGTGTTTGGTATATGTAAGAGTACACCTATATACTATACTAAAGACTCCCTTTCCATTTCAAGATCTTTCCATTCAGTACCAAAATTCAATCAAGAATCAAGTACAAATCTCTGAAGAGCCTTTAAGAAACTCCCTTATTTTTCAAGAAAGAGAAGGAGGTAAGAAGAAACTGTAATATTAAAATGTCCCTACCTAACTATATTTTAAGGGATGATTAGCCCTAAATGATAAGCTATGTTTGTAATTGTTGTAATAGTATGTAAACGTACTCCTTAACAAAGAAAATGTGATCTTTGAGATGTGTGCATTTGCATGTTGTATAAGTAGCATCATT